>NC_041389.1:663315023-663395553 GCF_002162155.2 Triticum dicoccoides | reverse complement strand
GGCGTTGCCTCTGGATGAGCAGGACCCCGATCGATCGAGCCGGTTGGGGCTGGATGAACAGGACCCCGTGGAGGGTTGGGTGAACAAGACGACCCCGTGGAGGGCTGGATGAACAGTACATGGTGGAGGGGTGGATGAACAGTAGCCCGTGGAGGGGTGGTTGAACAGGAGCCCGTGGAGGGGGGTGGTTGAACAGTAGCCGGTGGAGTAGCGCGCGGTGGAGGCTGGATGAACAGGAGCCCGTGGATGAACTGTCACACGTGGAGGCTGGAGGAGGTCGACGGTGGATAAACAGTAGCCCGTGGAGGCTGGAGGAGGTCGACGGTGGAGATGAACAGTATCCCGTGGAGTCCCGTTTTGCGGTACGCCATGATGACCCACAAGTATAGGGGATCTATCGTAGTCCTTTCGATAAGTAAGAGTGTCGAACCCAACGAGGAGCAGAAGGAAATGATAAGCAGTTTTCAGCAAGGTATTCTCTGCAAGTACTGAAATAAGTGGTAACAGACAGTTTTGTGATAAGATAAATTGTAGCGAGCAACAAGTAACAAGAGTAAATAAAGTGCAGCAAGGTGGCCCAATCCTTTTTGTAGAAAAGGACAAGCCTGGACAAACTCTTATATAAGGAAAAGTGCTCCCGAGGACACATGGGAATATCGTCAAGCTAGTTTTCATCACGTTCTTATGATTCGCGTTCGGTACTTTGATAATTTGATATGTGGGTGGACCGGTGCTTGGGTGTTGTTTTTACTTGAACAAGCATCCCACTTATGATTAACCTCTATTGCAAGAATCCGCAACTACAACAAAAGTATTAAGGTAAACCTAACCATAGCATGAAACATATGGATCCAAGTCAGCCCCTTACGAAGCAACGCATAAACTAGGGTTTAAGCTTCTGTCACTCTAGCAACCCATCATCTACTTATTACTTCCCAATGCCTTCCTCTAGGCCCAAATAATGGTGAAGTGTTATGTACTCAACGTTCACGTAACACCACTAGAGGCTAGAAAACATACATCTCATCAAAATATCGAACGAATACCAAATTCACATGATTACTAATAGCAGGACTTCTCCCTTGTCCTCAGGAACAAACGTAACTACTCACAAAGCATATTCATGTTCATAATCAGAGGGGTAATAATATGCATAAAGGATCTGAACATATGATCTTCGACCAAATAAACCAACTAGCATCAACTAGAAGGAGTAATCAACACTACTAGCAACCTACTAGCACTAATCCCGGACTTGGAGACAAGAATTGGATACAAGAGATGAACTAGGGTTTGGAGATGAGATGGTGCTGGTGAAGATGTTGATGGAGATTGCCCTCTCCCGATGAGAGGAACGTTGGTGATGACGATGGTGATGATTTCCCCCTCTCGAAGGGAAGTGTCCCTGGCAGAACAGCTCTGCCGGAGCCCTAGATTGGTTCCGCCAAGGTTCCGCCTCGTGGCAGCGGAGTCTCGTCCCGAAAGGTTGCTTATGTTTTTTCTTGACGAAAGACTTCACATAGGAGAAGATGGGCGTCGGAGAGCCACCAGGGGGCCCACGAGGTAGGGGGACGCGCCCTAGGGGGGCTCGCGCCCCCACCCTCGTGAGCAGGGTGTGGCCCCCCTGGCCTTCATCTTTGGCGACGATTTTTCTTTATTTATTTTAAGATATTCCGTGGAGTTTCAGGACTTTTGGAGTTGCGCAGAATAGATCTCCAATATTTGCTCCTTTTCCAGCCCAGAATTCCAGCTGCCGGCATTCTCCCTCTTCATGTAAACCTTGTAAAATAGAAGAGAATAACCATAAGTATTGTGACATAACGTGAAAAAACAGCCCATAATGCGATAAATATCAATATAAAAGCACGATGCAAAATGGACGTATCAACTCCCCCAAGCTTAGACCTCGCTTGTCCTCAAGCGAAAAGCCGATAACAATAAATATGTCCTCATGTTTAGAGGTAGAGTGTGACACCCCAAAAATTTTAACCTTGTTTTGTTAAATAAATCTTGCCAGGAAATTTAGCTTTCCTTTTTCTTGGGTTTTCTTGATTTCAGAACATTTCTTTTCTTGATTATTGTGGAGTTTTTACCCCAAGTAAGAACTTCCCAATTTTTTTGGACTTGTTTACCCTCTCTAATAAATCAATTCTTTATCAGTAGGATTATTTATATAATTATTCTTTTCCCTGGGATTTATTTCTCTAATTTGGTTTTTCATAAGTTTAGGATCCGTTTTGAACTGCAACCCTTTTATAAATTCATTCAAAAATCCCACGAAAATTTGGAGATGTCATGTGATGTTCTTAAACCACTTTTATGCAAAAATATCTTCTGTCCTTTGGATATTTTGAACTCTACACCATATTTTCAAATCTGGTTCAATGGGAAATTTTGCACTACAACCCATTTAAATATTTCTTTCTAGCCTCCACCAAAATTTTGGGATGTTAGTAGTAGCATGTGATTCAACTTTATGCAAAAACCCAGTGATGTTCTTTGAAAGATTTGAGTGAATCATCCTCATCTTCATTCTAGTGCAACTTGGTGATTTGTACTGCAACCATCTTCTTTTTTTTTGACTATGAACAGTAGGGTAAAACCCCACTGCAATTTTTATTAATATATAAATAAAAAGTAGCATAGAGAGAAAAACTAAAACAAAAACAAAAGTACAGCAAGCTATACAGTCAAGGGCTTGAGATGAGCCCTTGAATAAAGAAAAGGACTAGAGCTAAAACTATAAACTAGGAAAAAAAACAAAAGAAAAGAAAAGAAAAAGAAAATGAAAAAAGGTCTACCTAAGTGGCTAATAAGGTAGTTAGCCAGATGTTGAATTCAGCAGCATATTTGGCCTTGATCCTATGGGATAACAGCTTTAGTTCCTCAAAGTAGATGTGCTTCCAGCCCTGGAAAGATGGTTGTATGTGCTCAAAAATCTTGTTGTTTCTAGAAATCCAGATGGCCCAAGATCCCAGTATAATGATCTCCATATAGAAAGGAACATTCAGTTTTTCCTTGAGATCTTGAAAGGCCTCTAACACAGATAGATTTGGAGCTCTTTGTGGACAGATGAAGTTCCAACATCTTCTAGAGAATTGGCACCCCCAAAATAAATGATGCAGAGTTTCTTCTTGTTGGCAATTCATCACAGCACATGTATAATCATCCAAGACATAGTTTTCCTTCTTAGCAAGTTTCTTGTGTTAAGTCTGTCATGCCGTAGCATCCAGAAGAACATTTTGTGCTTAGGTTGACATGATGACTTCCAAATCCAGGCAAAATGAGGTGGAACTTGTTTGACACCTATGATCACTGTGTATGCCTTTGAAGCAGAGAAAGTACTGTTGCCCCATATATAACTCCAAGTGTCAGACATATGCAAAAATTCTGATTGTCTGAGATGATGACAAACTTCTTCTAATATCAGAAACTGCTGGTATGCTTGATTAGACAGAGGCAGATGGAATAGATCTTCAAGATACTCAGTGTTCACCACTTGTTGAACTGTCATTGTAGCATCTTGCACAAAGGAATAAAGGTGTGGGTATTTGTGTTGTAAAACATCATTTCCCCACAAATCAGACCAAAAGAAAGCTGTTCTACCATCCCCTAAGTTACATCTTGCCATGGCTTTATATTGATCTGTTAATTGAAGGATGGATCTCCACCAGAAAGACCCAACCAAATCATTCCCTGGTAACTTATTGTCCTGGTAGTGTATTTCCCAAATGAGATTCACCCAAGGGATATCATGCCTGTTGTAAAATTTATGAAGATTTTTCATTAACAAAGCCTTGTTTTGAGCAAAAATGTCCATCACTCCCAAACCCCCTTGCACCTTTGGCCTACAAACAGTTGTCCAAGCAACAGAGGCAGGTCTTTGATCCTCCATGTTAGAACCTCTCCATAAACAGTGTCTCAAGTATTTTATTACTTGAAGCTTAATGGTTACTGGCACATCTAAACAAGCCATGAAGAATATTGGCAAGGATGCCAATACAGATTTCACCAGAAGCAGTCTGCCAGCACTTGTCATGAAGGTAGCCAGGCCTGCTAATCCTTTTGCAATTCTTTGGACCATTGGCATACATTGTTCCATAGTGGGCTTGGATAAGCCTAAAGGAAGTCCTAAATAAGTGAAAGGGAAGACTCCTCTTTGGCAGTTTAATGTATGGGTAAAGATATCCACCCTATCCTCACTGATATTAATAGGGACCATGATAGATTTCTGGTAATTAACTTTGAGACCTGTAGCTGTGGCAAAAGAGTTCAGAAGAGCTTTGAGACAAAATAATTCTCTGGCATCTGCTTTCATAACCAGCAATGTATCATCTGCATACTGCACTATTGGGAAATCAGGGCATGAGTTAAGTTGAATAGGAGCAGTGAGCAGTCCCATATCCCTTGCTTTATTAAGAATGGTTTGTAATAGGTCAGCAGCCAACACAAATAGTAGTGGAGAAAGAGTATCTCCTTGCCTGACACCTCTTCTACAATAGAATTTTTTCCCAGGAACCCCATTTAGTAAAACAGCAGAAGTAGCAGAGGTAAATAAGATTTGAATCCATGATATCCATCTTTCTCCAAACCCTTTTGCTCTAAGGATGTCAATGATTGCTTGATGTTCAATTGTGTCAAAAGCCTTTTCAAAATCTAATTTCAGGACCAGCAGTTCCTTTCTTGATTTGAAACATTGGTGCAGATATTCATAGGACCAACCAAGGCAGTCTTCAATCACCCTGTCTTTGAGGAACCCATACTGATTGATATGGATGAGCTGCAAAATTATTTTTTGTAGTCTATTGGCCAAGAGTTTTGTAATAATTTTGAATACCCCATTCAATAGTGATATAGGTCTGAAGTCATTAGGACTCATAGGCACCTCTTTTTTTGGAATTAAAGTTATGTATGAAGTGTTGATGCTCTCCAAAGAGATGTTTCCAGCATGAAAAGCATGGATGAGGTTTTTCACATCTGGTCCTATAATATCCCAACAATATTGAATGAACTCATTATTGAACCCATCTGGACCTGGAGATTTGTCATGTGGCAAGTCCTTGACAATTTGAATGATCTCTTCATCAGTAAAAGGTTTTTCTAGATCTTGCAAGAGTTCATGATTGTTCTGTTACCCCAATAGATTGTGCAGATCAAAATGCATTGTGTGCCCTTGTGATTGGCCAAGCCTTTTTTTGAATGCCTCCCAAAGAATTCCAGCCTTTCCTGCATGATCAGAAATTTCCACATTGTCTTCAGTTCT
Source organism: Triticum dicoccoides (assembly GCF_002162155.2). Classification (NCBI taxonomy): domain Eukaryota; kingdom Viridiplantae; phylum Streptophyta; class Magnoliopsida; order Poales; family Poaceae; genus Triticum; species Triticum dicoccoides. Next base: position 663,390,290 of record NC_041389.1, on the reverse strand, counting down.
GGGAATAGCAATTTTATTATGTCTGAAGTTGATTGAGGCTTTAGTGTGAAAGAACTTTGTGTTTTCATCCCCATACTTGACCCCTTTGATCTTCCCTCTTTGCTTCCAATAAATCTTTTGATTGGTAAGAATGGTCATAAGGTGTTCTTTCAAAAGCTTTCTGCAATTCCATTCAAAAGTACTCAGGGTTCTGAATTCCTCAAATAGGTCCAGTAGGTATATACATTCATTGATATCTGCAATTTGCTTCCTGAGGCATGGCATATCCTTAATCCATAACTTGATGCTCCTTCTTAGGTTTTTCAGTTTTGCATTGATGACTTTTGCAGGCTCAGAATATCCAACAGGTATATCCCAAGCATTTTTGACCAGGTCTTTGAAGGATGAATGTTTGAGCCAATAATTCTCAAACCTAAAAACTTTTGATTTTGGTATTGAAGTCCCCACTTTCACCACACAGGGAAGATGATCAGAAATAGGTCTGGCTAAGGGCAAAGCAGTTGTGTCAGGGAATGATGTCATCCATGCAGCAGATGTAAAAAATCAATCTAACTTTTCAAGCAGAGGATCTTCTTGCATATTACTCCAACTGTATTGCCTGCCTTTTAGAGGTAATTCCACTAGACCTAAGTTGCTGATGGCTTCATTAATAAGCAGCATTTGATTGATGTCCCCTCCAGGTTTATTTATATCAGAGGGTGATCTTATGAAATTGAAATCCCCCATTAAAATCCAATCTTCATCTGGTGGCATTTGGATATTACTAAACCAGTTAAGGAATTCTACCTTATCAGATTGTTCACATGGGCCATAGATGTTTGTGAGAATCCATGTATGTGCAGAGCTGTTGCATGTGAACTTAACAGAGAGAGAAAATTTATTAGAAAACATTAGTTCTCCCTTGAACAGGCCCTCATTCCAGGCAATGAGAATTCCTCCAGAAGCTCCAATAGAAGGGAGGAATTCAAACTTATTAAATCTTCTAGGGCAAAACTTATTAATGTAGGGTAGATCAAAACTTTCTCTTTTTGTTTCTTGAAGACAGAGGATTCCAGCAGCACTTTCCTCCATTTTCTGCTTGATAGCCAACCACTTATTTTCAGAATTGATACCCCTGATGTTCCAGTTTAGAATATTCCAAGACTTGTGATTATTCATGGAGGAAATTTGATGTTCTGTGTGCACTTCTCAAGGTCCATCCCTTAAGATAAGAAACATGTGTGGAATGCAAATGCCCCTGAAAGCCCTTAAACCTGCCCTCACATATAACAGTTGGCTTCATCACAAACCATATCATATATCCATTCAGCCAGTAGCTAATGTCATTCACACAGAGAAAGTGCAACATGCAGACCAAGCAGTAACATGTAGCCACAGTAATAGTTTTACAGCCCTTAATAATTAAGTTCATACATAGCCAGACAAGTAAGCAACAGATAGCAAAAGTTGCTACTCTACTAGACTCCCAATTATCATAGTCTGATCTAATCATTTAGAACTATCCTTGAGGTTGCTTTCTTTGGCTCCAGCCACCTGGGCCAACTCCTCCTGCTCCACTTCTTTATTCTTTGGTCTTTTAGCCAGCTTTTCTTGGAGATCCTCCTCAGCCACCTTGCAAAAGGCACTAGTGAGATTTTTGACAATCTTATTCTGAATGATAGGAGGAGCAACATTACATGGTAAGCATTCCTTATTAACACAAGAATTTCTTTTGTATCCATTATTTTCTTCTCTAATTCTGTCACTCCTTCTTACCTGGTTCTCCACTAGTGGCCCTTTTCCCCTTCTCTTTCTAGAGATAGCCTCTCCAGCAGGTAGAAGAATGATATTGTTTGGGGAAATTCTCTTTAGGGGGCTGCTTGCCTTAGAGGATGAGTGTGCTGCAGGACTGATACCATCATTTTCCTTATCCTGGCTTGCATGTTTGAATTGCTGACATATAGGAGCCTGGGTGACAGAGCAAGTAGCAGGTATTATGAATGTCATAGTGTCCTCATCATTGCAGTTATCAGTCAAAATGTTCCATAAGGAAGATTTTAGCAGTTTTACAGTCCAATCAAATCTATCAGGATTTAGCAACAGGTTCATTATGAAATTGAACCAACTTACAGGAATCTCAGTTGTGAGAGCATTAGGAACCTCCTGAGATGATGGAGCAAAGTGATTGACCCACAGATCCAACCCTTCTTCAGAAATTAAGTGTTCTCCATCAATAACTGAGAAAGCATGGGATTGTACTAAATTGTAATAATCATTAGTAGTAGGTGAGTTGGCCTGTGGAACATTACCTTTGGAAGAACCAGGTAACATAGGGTTGACCTGTTTAGGCTCCATCCCCCCTCAGATTCTTGAACTTGCTCCATAGCAGATAGCAGAGTGGTTTTCTGAACTTCCTGACTGTTGACCTGATCCTGGGCATGCATCTCAGAAGCAGAAAGTGATATGACTGGAATCTGTGCTTCATGTTGTCCATCAATAGCAGTTGCCAGAGCATGATGATCGACTGCAGGTTCAACTAGAGCTACCTCCACATTCTCCACAGCTGGAACCAACTCTTCAGCCCCTGTTGCTGGTGGCAGAGGTGCAACCTGCTGAACGATTGGCTGTGGAATGACAGGTTGTTCCTCCATGTCAGGAGGATATGCTTGCAGAAGATTTTGCAGACCAACACCCAGGACAGGTGCAACTTCAGCAGCTGCAACCTGGTTTACTTCATCACTGCTATTGACACCTCCCAAAACATTGTGAGAGAGAAGACCTTCTGACAGAGAAACTGTAGTTGTTATGCTGCTGTTAGGGATTGCTTCATTGTCATCCACCAGAATCTCCTCATGATTCACTTGATGAGGCATCTGGGCAGGAGGGGGGAAGGCCCAATGCCCCTACTCCTCCCAGTCATCCCAATCTTCCTCATTGTCCTGCTCATTGCTGATTGCAGCTTGATGAAACCCAGGAAAGTCATTTGCATTGAGGGGGACAGGATGTGGATCCACTCCTGGAGGTGGCATAGGGTCCTCATCAGGTGGCCCCCCACCCAACATTTCTTCCATGAGAACCTCAATTGAACTTGTCAAGGATTCTCCTTCAAACATCTCTCCTTCAGTCCATCTTAAGCTTTTTGGAATTTCCTGTAAATCAGTTATTCTTGCCTTAACCAGAACCTTTCCCTTTAGCGCATCTTCTTTTTCCCAACTGATGATCTTTGCGAATCTAGCGATTGCTGCAGCAATATCTTCAGTGTTGCAGTTATCAAATGGAATCCCCACAATCAGAAGCCAACAAACTCTGTTGAAATTGACCCTTCTCCAATTCCGACCTTCATTGTGCCTAGTAAACGAGATAAGAACATCCCCAAAAGCATGCGGACTATCTCTAACTAGTCTGTCTCTGTCTCTCACATGCCTGAACTGCACATAAGCTTCCCCAAACGGACAGGGCTGTATCTCTCGCACCCCAACCTGAGCCACTGGATCATGCTGAAGAAAGTCCTCAAGCACCTCTCTGACATTAGGAAACAGTACCTCATCTGGGAGCGGCTGAATGCTGGCGCTAGCCCAGTCTTCATGGCGCCGAGCCCGGCCCGACAGAACCACCCGCGCGACCCCCGTACGGCCTTCAATGTGCTGAATCTGGAAGCCATGGGGGATGAATGGCGTTGGGTCGATTGGGATGTTCGCCATTGGAGGTGCTGCGCACTGGCGGAGCACGCTGGGCGGTGTAGGAGAAACAGAGGTGGGTGGCGAGGAAGTCGACGGAGTGGCACAAAAGGAGAGAGCAGAGGAATGCGAGGAGTCCGGCACCTGCCTAGGTTGAAAATTAGGAAAAAATCCCGTGACTAGCTCTTTGAATGATGTCGCTTGCCGGATGTGGATAGCGGGCCCTTTCTGCGAAAACCAAGACTCCACTTCCCCCGGAGCCCAGGCCTCGCCAGGTGGGCTATTGAAGGGCTCAAATCTGATGAAAGGCCACAACCCAGAAGATTTCTTTGTGGTGCAGAATCTGGCAATGTGGCCGACATCCCCACACGCAAAACACGTCCGCGGGTCATTAATGCTCGCATGCACATTACGTACCTGCCCATGCAGCGATGATTCAGGCTCATTAGGACGCACTAAATTGCCATCAGTTAGGCGTGGCACACTAGAATCACTGGCATCTTGAATGCAGCCAGAGAGACGTTGGAAAACTGAACGTGGCCTTTGCTCCGGTGAACCACTCCGGTGATCGCCGGAGACCACAGCTCGCCAATTACGGCCAACCAGTGTCCATTTAGCATCTTCTTCCTTGTAAAACAATCTTTCTTCAAGCAACCACCGAGGCCCACCCTCACCCCAGAGACTGAAAACCATCTCAAAGTCCTTCTCGATCACTCTACCCCCATTGTAAATATGAAAACCAACTGATTTCGAAGCCACTGAAAACTTGAACGATCTATCCTTAAGGTGACAAACTCTAAAGCCTTGCATGTAGCCACCAAAAGAAGCAAGCAGGGCCACACTAACCGTATGAATATCCAACTTGAAAGATGCGCGAGCAAATGAGACAACCAGAATGAACTCTTTTTGACGAAAGCCTGGTGAAAACACCACAAGGTGCCCAAACTTGGATCGAACACTTGCCTGAAATTCCTTGCCACCAACTTGTCAGGGTCTCCACAACGAGTGATGAAGATTTATCAAGGAGAGCCAAGAGAGGGGGAGAGTTTGGTGGACGCCGGCGCCAAGGTGGTCACTGGCGTGGAGGGTGGCCGCCGGGGCCGGAGTGGCCACCGGCGCAAGGTCTCCTAGTCGCCTCTCCTAGTCGCCTCTCCTAACGGTCGTTTGCGAGGCAACCATCTTCTAACTTGCTCCTTAAACCATGAGCTTTCTCCTGCTTGTAGTGCACCTTGCAAAACCCCTAAGTCCAGGAGCATGCACCCATTGGAACCTTTTTGGTTCATGTAATGATGCCATTTACCTCCTGTCGAGAATTGAAGTTTTGCAAAACTTGCAATAGCAAGTTTGTGCTTTGGACAAACTAACCTCAGCACCCTATCTTTCATCTAAAGAGACCCCACCCTGGGAGATTTGACCAATCCAAGAAATGCCTAGGTGCCTATGGCATTTTGTCAAACATCTTGAGTGCATGAACAGCTTTGACATGACTTTTGTCATTGCACTGTAAACTTGCACCTCTGGACAAACTAGCATGTCCACTAAAACCCCATCTACTCCTAACCTAGGTCTGCTAAGTGCCAGCCTCACCCAAGCTTTGTGGCATGCACTGGCATTTCACCGAGCACCTGGTGAGCGTGCTCTGGGCGTGTCCAGAGCGCGCGTTTTGCACGTGCCGCGCCCAAGTCGCCACGTCGCGCCCCTGGTTTTGCCCACACCACAGAGCCGCGCCACGCACTCTCCCTCTCACCGCAATACGCCAAGCAGCCCTGGTACCCTGCAGCACCGCCGTCAGAGCCCTTGGCGGCACGCCGGCGTCCGCAGCGCATTTCTGCCAGGTCGATGCCGCCCAAGCCTCAGCTGCTCGCCACCTGCGCCTGGAACAGCTCAGCCTCATCCTCTCGCGTGTCCTCTAGCTCTCGTCGCCGCCACGGCACCCTGCCGCTACAGGGAGGTGGTTCACCGGCGAACTTATCCATGGCCGTCGCAAACCGACCTCGTTGCACTATAAAAGGAGGCCCCCGAGCACGTTCCGTTTGCGAGGCAGCCTCAGCATGCTCCCCTAGTTCTTCCGTGGCAGCCAATCGACCTGGGGAGGTCTTCTTCCCCACCTCATGCGACTGCAGTCGCCGCCACTGTCCCGGCCATTTCGGCACCACCAGAGCCTCCCCCTCTCCACTCTCTTCACCAGGAACTCCCTCTCCCCCTAGTGAATCCATCCTCCTGCTTGATTTGGATCGGGACTCTCCGCGGGAGAAAAATCACTTTGCCCGACGGCCACCGTCCGCTGCGAATCTCGCCGTCGGCAGCTCCGTCCACCCCAGAGACCGTAGCGACTACCGGAGTGACCGCCTCGATCCCCTGAGCCCGCAGGTGACCTCCGTTTCCCGGACGGTGCCGCCGTTCGCCCGCGAGCATCGCCGGAGTCCCGCCTCCGCTCTGGGCAGAGGAAGAGGAGGGAGGTCGACTAGTCAAACCTGACCAGTGGGTCCCCCGGGCCCACTGTCAGTGACTCACGCGCCGTCCACGCTGGAGTAAGTGGAAGCGTAGATTCCAAAGTACGTCTTCGACGTGTACCATTTCTTTTTTTCTTTTTGTTTTATTTAAAAACCAGTTTTGACCACAACTTTGTCTGCCCATACCTTTTTAATTATAACTCCAAATGAGTTGATTCTTTTTTCTACCCCTCTCAAATATTGTCTGGTTTATTTTAAGATTTATTTGAAAAAATTTCAGACAACTTTTTGTGCTGTTTTGAAATTTGTGAGTTGATTCAAATTTATTTAAAATAGGACCTTGGAGAGAGAGAAGCAAGCTTTCAAAAGTAATGGAGAGCACCCCCACTTCTCCACACCTTGAAGGCAAGCATATTGAACCCTGGCATAATATTTGCGTGCATTGTTGGACACGATTATGACACCACCTCAATACATGGAACTCGTTATTTTATGTGGTGATGTGATCATTGTATAAATGCTTATTCGAAACTTCCTTGCTGTTGGATATGGACATGTTTGTGATAATGATCATCCTCGTATGCCGTTCGTGCCTACCGGAAGGATAACAGGAAAGTCTCTGTCTTGGGTAGACCCGAGCTTATCCCTAGTTCCTCGTCGAGACGAGTGTGTCTGGCATGGCATGAGGGGTATGATGAGTGGTGATTCTGTCTGTTGGATGAAGTATATTTGTTATGCTAATCATGCAGAGAATACTTGAAACCTCCTGAGTCGACCATAGATCGAGTCTTGTTTCGGTAACCCCCATACCTGTTTCGTACTACCACTTGTCCCTGCCATGCATAGGGTATAGTTCAGTAAGTTGGCAACCCCTTTCCTAGCACACACCGTACAGAGAGGCCAAGGTGGAAGAAACCGAAGGCATCCGGTAGGCATGCCACCTGACCCCGGGGCATGGGTGTTTCGGTTGTAGCCGAAGGGGTAGCTCCCCTAGTTTGCGCGCGGTATAAATTTTGTGATCCCATGCTACGTCGAGGTTGTAGCCTCCCCACTTAGAGTTTTGCTTAACGGATGCCGTGGGTGATTTCCAGACACCGGTAAGTTATGCTGGTGTGTGCGGATAGGTGTGTTTTTAATCAAAAGACCGTAGACGGAATTAGTCCCGATGGACTAAAGGAATCCGTTACTCGTGGGTAAAGAGTACACCCTCTGTAGAGATTAAATCTATTTGAATAGCCGTGTCCATGGTTAAGGATTACAGTCTGGGATGGGTCAAGGGTTGGTCTTAGTGTCGGTCTTCGGAGGAGAAACCGTTAAACCAAACTTGGATACCGAATGGTGACTTGTGAGGACCATGATTATTATTTTGTTATGGACTAACCCGTTTCATTATTTGAATTATTGAGTATCCCTGGGACGGTTCTACCTCCTGGATATTCATTGTGATCATTTATTTCATAAGCCCTTTATGTGGTGTCGCTGAGACGCCCGACTGTGGAATTACTTGTTATTTATTTTTCCTTATAAGCCCTTTATGTGGTGTCGCTGAGATGCCCGACTGTGGCATTGCTTGTTATTTATTTCCCTTATAAGCCCTTTATGTGGTGTCGCTGAGACGCCCGACTGTGGCAATGCTTGTTATTTAATTCCCTTATAATCCCTTTATGTGGTGTCGCTGAGACGCCCGACTGTGGCATTGCTTGTTATTTATTTCCCCTATAAGCCCTTTATGTGGTGTCACTGAGACGCCCGACTGTGGCCTTGCTTGTTACTCATTTAATCCATAAGCCCCTTATGTGGTGTCGCTCAGATGCCCGACTGCGGCATTTTTCTTCCACTACATTTGTTGCATATCCATATAAATAACCTGCTTGCACACATCAGAGATTTTATTTTATGACTGACGATGTGATCATAGAATATTTCAGCGTATGATTATCATTTATATTATACCCGTGTTCATAATGTTTGCGAGTACATTCAAAGTACTCACTGGCTTGTCCCTGGCTATTGTCTTGGCCAGATTTCTTGCATGGAGAGGAGCGTTGCGATGACAGCCCCGGAAACTAAGCAACGGTGATAGCAGCATCGCGAAGATACGAGTTAACCTGGTCAGCTGTTCCTGTGGGAAATGGAGTTCCATAGACACTAATGATCCACAAACCGCTTCCGCCATCGACCACTAGAATCCTTTTGTTGTACTCACAGGCTAGAAAGGCCTTGTACTGCATATTTTTTATTTTGCTTGAATCTCTGTATCAAGTTGATGCCTCATCAGCTAACAGTAATCCTGGGGCTGGTGAGCACGGCGACCATTTTCTGGAAATTAATACTCGGAAAACCGGTCGCGACATAGAGGCGTTGATAAAAATAAAATACAGACATGAAGGCATCATGATTGTTCTCATAACAGCAACACATATAGATTTTGTCATATGATTACTTATGTTCAAGTGATGATCTTTTCACAATGCAAAAGTATGAATTAGAAACCTTATTGAGCACCAACAAATTATAACCTCAGTCATTGAAGAAATTGCAATTTATCATAACATCGGAAAGAGTCTATGTCAGAGCTTAAAAGCAAGTTCACATACTCAACTATCATTTAGTCCTTCACAATTGCTAGCACTCACGCAATACTTGTGGTTACGGAGTTTTAATCGGACAAAGAGAAAGATAGGGGCTTATAGTTTTTTCCCCACGACCTTTTACCTCAAGGGTAATGTCAACAATAATAATTCATGCTCCCCTACATCCAATTATATATATATATATATATATATATATATATATATATATATATATATATATATATATATATATCATGTTCTTTCCAACATGCTGGGCTTGCCAAAGGATAAAATGAAAAAGGAAAGGTGAAGATCACCATGACTCTTGCATAAGGTAGAGGATAATAGTAATAAAAGATAGGCCCTTCGCAGAGGGAAGCAGAGGTTGCCATGCGCTTTTATGGTTGGATGCACAAAATCTCAATGTGAAAGAACGTCACTTTATATTGCCCCTTGTGATATGAACCTTTATTATGCAGTCCGTCGCTTTTATTACTTCCACATCACAAGATCGTATAAAGCTTATTTCTCCCACACCAATCAATCATACATGTTTAGAGCAATTTTCATTGCTTTGCACCGATGACAACTTACTTGAAGGATCTTACTCAATCCATAGGTAGATATGGTGGACTCTCATGGCTAAACTGGTTTAAGGGTATTTGGAAGCACAAGTAGTATCTCTACTTGGTGCTGAGAATTTGGCTAGCATGAGGGGAAAGGCAAGCTCAACATGTTAGAGGATCCATGACAACATACTTTATCTCAGATATAAGAAAACATAACTCATCATGTTGTCTTCCTTGTCCAACATCAACTCTTTAGCATGTTATATTTTAATGAGTGCTCCCAATCATAAAAGATGTCAATGATAATATATCTATATGTGAAACCCCTCTTTCCTTATTACTTCCTATTAATTGCAACGATGACCAAAGCTATATTTGCCAACTCCCAACAACTTTTAATCATCATACTCTTTCTATGTGAATTCATTACTCTCAATAAGATCAATATGAACTCTTTGTTTCTTTTTATTTTTTCTCTCCTTTCTTTCTTTTATTCACCCAAGATCATGGCAAAATAATCAAGCCCTTAAATCAACACTAAACTTTATTATATATATAGCTCACGGACTCGATTACATAGAGGGATCATAAAGCAAAACTCAAAACTAGATCATGCCATAAACTTTATTCTACTAGATCAAGATACTACTAAAAGGATCGAACTAAGAAAACGGTAAAGATAGGAGTTGTGATTGTGATATGATACCGGGGCACCTCCCCCAAGCTTGGCAGTTGCCAAGGGGAGTGCCCATACCCATGTGATTATATCTCCCTTGATGGTGAAGAAGGTGGAGGTGTCGTTGACTTAGTTGATGGCATAGACTTCTCCCTTAATTTGCGCTTGAGGACGGCGTTTTGATCCCTCAGATCATCAATCTCCCACTCCCGGATTAATACCTTTTTGCATAGGTCCTACTTATTTTCCTGCAAGAGACGAAAAGGGATAAACTCGAACTTTGGTTTCTTTACCCTATCAGGGAGATTTGACTTTTTGAACTCCACATGCATGTCCCCAGGTTGAGGTAATGGGGTTTCATCTTCATCTGAGCTCGTCTCTTCCTTCCCCTTGGGTTCATAGTCCTCTTCTTCCTCCGTGGTCCAACTATCATGCTCCACATCTCCATAGACCGTAGGATTTGCTAGGTAATCATCCACATCTCTTTCTCCTTCCGAATCCTGGGATGACATGTTGATCTAATCTATAGTAGAACAGCTAAAAACAAGAATAGAGGATATTTTCGTGATACGGGAGTCAAAACCTTCGGGGGAATATATAATGAATTTTTACCGACCAAAATACATATCGTGCAAGAAAACGGAGTCCGGAGGGCACACGGGGTGCTCACGAGGTAGGGGGCGCTCCCAGGGTGGTAGGGCGCGCCCACCACCCTCGTGGGGCCCTCGTGTCCTTCCCGGACTGCTACTTATTTTCTATTTTTCTAAATATTCCAAAACGAAGAAATATTGCCTTAGAAATTGTTTTGGAGTCGGTTTACTTACCATACCACATACCTATTCCTTTTTGGAGTCTGAAACGGTCTGGAAAGTGTCCCTTATGTATTCCTCCGGGGTTACGGTTTCAATAGTATTGGTTTCAACATTTATGGGATTACCTGAGATATAATGTTTGATCCTTTGACCGTTTACCACCTTCGGATTTGTGCCTTCGAAGTAGTTGATTTTTATGGCACTGGAACGATAGACCACCTCGATAACGTAGGGACCTTCCCATTTAGAGAGAAGTTTTCCTGCAAAAAATCTTAAACGAGAATTTTATAGCAATACATAATCACCTACATTAAACTCACGCTTTTGTATCCTTTTGTCATGCCATCTTTTAACTTTTCCTTTAAACAACTTAGCATTTTCATAAGCTTGGGTTCTCCATTCATCAAGTGAGCTAATATCAAATAACCTCTTCTCACCGGCAAGTTTGAAATCATAGTTGAGCTCTATAATAGCCCAATATGCCTTATGTTCTAGTTCGAGAGGTAAGTGACATGCTTTTCCATAAACCATTTTATACGGAGACATACCCATAGGATTCTTATATGCAGTTCTATAGGCCCATAATGCATCATCAAGTTTCTTGGACCAATTCTTTCTAGACCTATTAACAGTCTTTTGCAAAATTAATTTGAGCTCTCTATTGCTCAATTCTACTTGACCACTAGACTGCAGGTGATAAGGAATGCAATTCTATGATTAACGTCATATTTAGCAAGCATTTTACGGAAAGCACCATGAATAAAGTGTGAACCACCATCAGTCATTAAATATCTAGGGACTCCAAACCTCGGAAAAATAACTTCCTTAAGCATTTTAATAGAGGTGTTATGATCAGCACTACTAGTTGGAATAGCTTCTACCCACTTAGTAACATAATCAACAGCAACCAAAATATGTGTATATCCATTAGAGGCAGGAAAAGGTCCCATATAATCAAAGCCCCAAAAATCAAATGGTTCAATAACAAGTGAATAATTCATAGGCATTTCTTGACGTCTACTAATATTACCAATTCTTTGACATTCATCGCAAGACAAAACAAACTTACGGGCATTGAGGGAGTCCTGGATTAGGGGGTGTCCAGATAGCCGAACTATCACCTTTGGCCGGACTCCCGGACTATGAAGATACAAGATTGAAGACTTCATTCCGTATCCGGATTGGACTTTCCTTGGCGTGGAAGGCAAGCTTGGCGATACGGATATGTAGATCTCCTGCCATTGTAACCGACTCTGTGTAACCCTAACCCTCTTCGGTGTCTATGTAAACCAGAGGGTTTTAGTCCGTAGGACGAACAACAATCATACCATAGGCTAGCTTCTAGGGTTTAGCCTCTCTGATCTCGTGGTAGATCTACTCTTGTACTACCCATATCATCAATATTAATCAAGCAGGAGTAGGGTTTTACCTCCATCGAGAGGGCCCGAACCTGGGTAAAAACATCGTGTCCCTGGTCTCCTGTTACCATCCGCCTAGACGCACAGTTCGGGACCCCCTACCCGAGATCCGCCAGTTTTGACACCGACATTGGTGCTTTCATTGAGAGTTCCTCTGTGTCTTCACCTTTAGGCCTGATGGCTCCTTCAATCATCAACAACGACGCGGTCCAAGGTGAGACTTTTCTCCCCGGACAGATCTTCGTATTCGGCGGCTTTGCACTGCGGGCCAATTCGCTTGGCCATCTGGAGCAGATTGAAAGCTACGCCCCTGGCCATCAGGTCAGATTTGGCAGTTTGAACTACAAGGCCGACATCCGCGGAGACTTGATCTTCGACGGATTCGAGCCACAGCCAAGTGCGCCGCACTGTCTCGATGGGCACGATCTAGCTCTGCCGCCGAACAGTGCCCGGGAGGCCGCACCAGTGTCTGCTCCGACCCTTAGCTCGGAGCCGACTTCGCCAATCGAGGACGAGTGGCTGGACACCGCCTCAGGGGCTGGGATCCCTGTCCTTTGCGAAGCTCGTGACTCCAAGGTGCCGGACTCCTCTCCGGACTCCGAACCTTCCGCGCCCCTGCCAATCGAATCCGATTGGCGCCGGTTATGGAGTTCACTGCCGCGGACATCTTTCAGCACTCGCCCTTCGGCGACATCCTGAACTCACTGAAGTCTCTCTCTTTATCAAGAGACCCCTGGCCGGACTATGTTCAGGAAGGTTGGGATGCGGACGACGAAGAAATTCAACGCCCACCCACCACCCACTTTGTAGCCACTGTCGATGATTTATCCGACATGCTCGACTTTGACTCCGAAGACATCGACAGTATGGACGACGATGCCGGAGACGAACAAGAACCAGCGCCTACAGGGCACTGGAAGGCCACCTCGTCATACGACATATACATGGTGGACATCCCAAAAGATGGGAATGGCGATGGAACAGCGGAGGATGACCCCTCCAAGAAACAGCCTAAGCGCGGGCGTCAGCGGCACCGCTCTAAATCCCACCACAGCAAAAATGGTGATTCCGGCACGGGAGATAATAACACCCCGGACAGTGCCGAAGACAACCTCCTCTAGTAGGATTCAGCACAGGAGGACGGAGAAGCCAGCCCTCATGATAGAGCGGCAGACAGAGAGGTAGAGGACGATAATTACATGCCTCCCTCCGAAGATGAGGCAAGCCTCGACGACGACGAATTTGTCGTGCCCGAGGATCCCATCGAACAAGAGCGTTTCAAACGCAGGCTTATGGCCACGGCAAGCAGCCTCAAGAAAAAGGAGCAGCAGCTTAGAGCTGACCAAGACTTGCTAGCTGACAGATGGACTGAAGTCCTTGCAGCCGAAGAGTACGAACTCGAACGCCCCTGCAAGAGCTACACAAAACACAGGCTGCTACCCCGATTAGAGGAGGAAGCACCCAAACCTACATCACCAGCGCATGACGCGGCCGACCGGCCACCTTGTGGCCGTGACAGAGAGGCCTCTAGGCCCTCCACTCAAGCCGCACCCCGGCATCGCTCGAAAAGTACCAAGGCACGGGGAAATGCGGCAGACCTGCGAGACATATTGGAAGACAAGGCAAGGCAAACAAGATCGATCTACGGATCGCGCGGGTGCCCCATGACACGTGATGATAACCGTCACGCCGGATACAGCAATACCGGCCGGGCCGAATACAGTAGACAAAGCTCATTCAAGCTGCGTCGCGATATAGCCCAGTACAGAGACGCCGCACACCCACTATGCTTCACAGACGAAGTAATGGATCATCAAATCCCGAGGGTTTCAAACCCGTAAACATTGAATCATACGATGGCACAACAGATCCTGCAGTTTGGATCGAGGACTATCTCCTTCATATCCACATGGCCCGCGGTGATGATCTACACGCCATCAATTACCTCCAACTCAAGCTTAAAGGACCAGCTCGGCATTGGCTTAACAGCTTGCCAGCAGAGTCAATTGGTTGTTGGGAAGACCTGGAAGCCGCATTCCTTGATAACTTCCAGGGCACATATGTGCGACCACTAGACGTCGATGACCTTAGCCATATAATCCAGCAGCCAGAGGAATCGGCCAGACAATTCTGGACACGGTTCCTAACAAAGAAAAATCGAATCGTCGACTGTCTGGATGCAGAAGCACTAGCAGCCTTCAAACACAACATCCGCGACGAGTGGCTGGCCCGGCACCTAGGATAAGAAAAGCCGAAATCCATGGCAGCCTCACCACACTCATGACCCGCTTTTGCGCGGGAGAGGACAACTGGCTAGCTCGTAGTAACAACTTGACCAAAAACCCTGGTAGTTTGGATACCAAGGATAGCAATGGCAGGTCGCGTCGCAACAAGCACAAGCGCCGCATTAACGGCGATAATGCTGAGGATACGGTAGTCAATGCCGGATTCAGAGGCTCTAAACCCGGTCAGCGGAAAAAGCCATTTAAAAGAAATACCCAGGGCCCGTCCAATTTGGACCGAATACTCGATTGCTCGTGCCAGATACACGGCACCCCCGAAAAACCAGCCAACCACACCAATAGGGATTGTTGGGTGTTCAAGCAGGCAGACAATTTAAATGCCGAAAGCAATGACAAGGGTCTGCATAGCGATGACGAGGAGGAGCCCCGGCCGCCAAACAATAGAGGATAGAAGGGCTTCCCCCCACAAGTGCGGACGGTGAACATGATATACGCAACCCACATACCCAAAAGGGAGCGGAAGCGTGCACTAAGGGACGTATATGCGATGGAGCCAGTCACCCCAAAGTTCAACCCATGGTCCTCCTGCCCGATCACTTTTGATCGAAGGGACCACCCCACTGGCATCCGCCACGGCGGATTCGCCGCATTGGTTCTTGACCCAATCATTGACGGATTTCACCTCACTAGAGTCCTGATGGACGGCGGTAGCAACCTGAACCTGCTTTATCAGGATACAGTGCGCAAAATGGGCTTAGACCCCTCAAGGATTAAACCCACAAAGACGACCTTTAAAGGCGTCATACCAGGTGTAGAGGCCAACTGTACAGGCTCACTTACACTCGAAGTGGTCTTCGGATCCCCGGATAACTTCCGAAGCGAGGAATTAATCTTCGACATAGTCCCGTTCCGCAGCGGCTATCACGCACTGCTTGGACGAACCGCATTCGCAAAGTTCAATGCGGTGCCGCACTACGCGAACCTCAAGCTCAAGATGCCAGGCCCTCGAGGAGTAATTACGATCAATGGAAACACCGAACACTCTCTTCGAACGGAGGAGCATACGGCGGCCCTCGCGGCAGAAGTGCAAAGCAGCCTCTCAAGGCAATTCTCGAGTCTGGCTATTAAACGTCCGGACTCCGTCAAGCGCGCCCGGAGTAACTGAAGGAAATATGCCCTAGAGGCAATAATAAAGTTATTATTTATTTCCTTATTTCATGATAAATGTTTATTATTCATGCTAGAATTGTATTAACCGGAAACATAATACATGTGTGAATATATAGACAAACAGAGTGTCACTAGTATGCCTCTACTAGACTAGCTCGTTGATCAAAGATGGTTATGTTTCATAGCCATAGACATGGGTTGTCATTTGATTAACGGGATCACATCATTAGGAGAATGATGTGATTGACATGACCCATTCCGTTAGCTTAGCACCCGATTGTTTAGTATGTTGCTATTGCTTTATTCATGATTTATACACGTTCCTATGACTATGAGATTATGCAACTCCCGTTTACCAGAGGAATACTTTGTGTGCTACCAAAGGTCACAACGTAACTGGGTGATTATAAAGGTGCTCTACAGGTGTCTCCGAAGGTACTTGTTGGGTTAGCGTATTTCGAGATTAGGATTTGTCACTCCGATTGTCGGAGAGGTATCTCTGGGCCCTCTCGGTAATGCACATCACTTAAAGCCTTGCAAGCATTGCAACTAATGAGTTAGTTGCGGGATGATGTATTATGGAACGAGTAAAGAGACTTGCCGGTAACGAGATTGAACTAGGTATTGAGATACCGACGATCGAATCTCGGGCAAGTAACATACCGATGACAAAGGGAACAACATATGTTGTTATGCGGTTTGACCGATAAAGATCTTCGTAGAATATGTGGGAGCCAATATGGGCATCCAGGTCCCGCTATTGGTTATTGACCGGAAACGTGTCTCGGTCATGTCTACATAGTTCTCGAACCCGTAGGGTCCGCACGCTTAACGTTTCGTTGACGATATAGTATTATATGAGTTATGTATGTTGGTAACCGAATGTTGTTCGGAGTCCCGGATGAGATCATGGACATGACGAGGAACTCCGGAATGGTCCGGAGATAAAGTTTGATAT
Organism: Triticum dicoccoides; assembly: GCF_002162155.2. Lineage (NCBI taxonomy): Eukaryota > Viridiplantae > Streptophyta > Magnoliopsida > Poales > Poaceae > Triticum > Triticum dicoccoides. Next base: position 663,373,762 of record NC_041389.1, on the reverse strand, counting down.
ATGGGATAATAGTGTTTGATCTCCGGAAGGGTTCCGGAATTCACCGGAAGGGGTTCCGGATATTTCCCGAACTGTTTGGGTACGAGAACACATTATTTGGGCCAAAGGGGAAAGCCCACAAGGTTTTTGGAAAGCGCAAAAGGAAGTTTTGCGGAGTCCAGGGGCCAGACGCCAGGGTCCCTGGCGTCTGGCCTTGGAGTCCGAGAAGGACTCTTGCCTTTTGGGTGAAACCGACTTTGTGGAGGCTTTTACTCCAAGTTTCGACCCCAAGCCTCAACATATAAATAGAGGGGCAGGCTAGCACCAAAGACAGATCAAGAAACACCAAGCCGTGTGCCGGCAACCCCGTCCCGTCTAGTTTATCCTCCGATATAGTTTCCGTAGTGCTTAGGCGAAGCCCTGCGGAGATTGTTCTTCACCAACACCGTCACCACGCCGTCGTGCTGCCGGAACTCATCTACTACTTCGCCCGTCTTGCTGGATCAAGAAGGCGAGGACGTCATCAAGCTGAACGTGTGCAGAACTCGGAGGTGCCGTGCGTTCGGTACTTGGATCGGTCGGATCGTGAAGACGTACGACTACATCAACCGCGTTGATAAACGCTTCCGCTTAGCGATCTTCAAGGGTATGAAGATACACTCCCCCTCTCGTTGCTATACATCACAATGATCTTGCGTGTGGGTAGGAATTTTTTTGAAATTACTACGTTCCCCAATAGTGGTATCAGAGCCAGGTTTTATGCGTAGATGTTATATGCACGAGTAGAACACAAGTGAGTTGTGGGCGATACAAGTCATACTGCTTACCAGCATGTCATACTTTGGTTCGGCGGTATTGTTGGATGAAGCAGCCCGGACTGACATTACGCGTACGCTTACGCGAGACTGGTTCTACCGACGTGCTTTGCACACAGGTGGCTGGCGGGTGTCAGTTTCTCCAACTTTAGACGAACCGAGTGTGGCTACGCCCGGTCCTTGCGAAGGTTAAAACAGCACCAACTTGACAAACTATCGTTGTGGTTTTGATGAGTAGGTAAGAACGGTTCTTGCTAAGCCCGTAGCAGCCACGTAAAATTTGCAACAACAAAGTAGAGGACGTCTAACTTGTTTTTGCAGGGCATGTTGTGTTGTGATATGGTCAAGACGTGATGCTGTATTTTATTGTATGAGATGCTCATGTTTTGTAACCGAGTTATCGGCAACTGGCAGGAGCCATATGGTTGTCGCTTTATTGTATGCAATGCAATCACCCTGTAATGCTTTACTTTATCACTAAGAAGTAGCGATAGTCGTAGAAGCATAAGATTGGCGAGACGACAACGATGCTACGATGGAGATCAAGGTGTCGGGCCGGTGACGATGGTGATCATGGAGGTGCTTCCGAGATGGAGATCATAAGCACAAGATGATGATGGCCATATCATATCACTTATATTGATTGCATGTGATGTTTATCTTTTATGCATCTTATCTTGCTTTGATTGACGATAGCATTTTAAGATGATCTCTCACTAATTATGAAGAAGTGTTCTTCCTGAGTATGCACCATTGCCAAAGTTCGTCATGCCCAGACACCACGTGATGATCGGGTGTGATAAGCTCTACGTCCATCTACAACGGGTGCAAGCCAGTTTTGCACACGCAGAATACTCAGGTTAAACTTGACGAGCCTAGCATATGCAGATATGGCCTCGGAACACGGAGACCGAAAGGTCGAGCGTGAATCATATAGTTGATATGATCAACATAATGATGTTCACCATTTAAAGCTACTCCATTTCATGTGATGATCGGTTATGGTTTAGTTGATTTGGATCACGTGATCACTTAGAGGATTGGAGGGATGTCTTTCTAAGTGGGAGTTCTTAAGCAATATGATTAATTGAACTTAAATTTATCATGAACTTAGTCCTGGTAGTATTTTGCAAATTATGTTGTAGATCAATAGCTCGCGTTGTTGCTTTCATATGTTTATTTTGATATGTTCCTAGAGAAAACTGTGTTGAAAGATGTTAGTAGCAATGATGCGGATTGGATCCGTGATCTGAGGTTTATCCTCATTGCTGCACAGAAGAATTATGTCCTTGATGCACCGTTAGGTGACAGACCTATTGCAGGAGCAGATGCAGACGTTATGAAAGTTTGGCTAGCTCAATGTGATGACTACTTGATAGTTTAGTGCACCATGCTTAACGGCTTAGAATCGAGACATCAAAGACTTTTTGAACGTCATGGATCATATGAGATGTTCCAGGAGTTGAAGTTAATATTTCAAGCAAATACCCGAGTTGAGAGATATGAAGTCTCCAACAAGTTCTATAGCTAAAAGATGGAGGAGAATAGCTCAAGCAGTGAGCATGTGCTCAGATTGTCTGGGTACTACAATCGCTTGAATCAAGTGGGAGTTAATCTTCCAGATAAAATAGTGATTGACGGAATTCTCTAGTCACCATCACCAAGTTAGTAGAACTTCGTGATGAACTATGATATGCAAGGGATAACGGAAACGATTCCCAAGCTCTTCATGATGCTAAAATCGACGAAGGTAGAAATCAAGAAAAACATCAAGTGTTGATGGTTGACAAGACCACTAGTTTCAAGAAAAGGGCAAAGGGAAGAAGGGGAACTTCAAGAAGAACGGCAAGTGAGTTGCTGCTCAAGTGAAGAAGCCCAAGTCTGTACCTAAGCCTGAGACTAAGTGCTTCTACTGCAAAGGGACTGGTCACTGGAAGCGGAACTGCCCCAAGTATTTGGCGGATAAGAAGGATGGCAAAGTGAAAAAGGTATATTTGATATACATGTCATTGATGTGTACTTTACTAGTGTTTATAGCAATCCCTAAGTATTTGATACTAGTTCAGTTGCTATGATTAGTAACTCAAAACGGGAGTTGGAGAATAAACAGAGACTAGTTAAGGGTGAAGTGACGATGTGTGTTGGAAGTGGTTCCAAGATCGATATGATCATCATCACAGACTCCATATACTTTCGGGATTAGTGTTGAACCTAAATAAGTGTTATTTGGTGTTTGCGTTGAGCATGAATATGATTTGATAATGTTTATTGCAATACGGTTATTCATTTAAGTTAGAGAACAATTGTTGTTCTGTTTACATGAATAAAACCTTCTATGGTCATACACACCAACGAAAATGGTTTTTGGATCTCGATCGTAGTGATACACATATTCATAATATTGAAGCCAAAAGATGCGAAGTTAATAATGATAGTGCAACTTGTTTGTGTCACTGCGTTTAGGTCATATCGGTGTAAAGCGCATGAAGAAACTCCATGCTGATGGGTTTTTGGAATCACTTGATTATGAATCATTTGATGCTTGCGAACCGTGCCTTTTGGGCAAGATGACTAAAACTCTATTCTTCGGAACAATGGAACGAGCTACTGATTTATTGGAAATAATACATACCGTTGTATGCGATCCAATGAGTGTTGATGCTCATGGCAGGTATCGTTATTTTTGCTGACCTTCACAAGATGATTTGAGCAAATATGAGTATATCTACTTGATGAAACATAAGTCTGAAATGTTTGAAAAGTTCAAAGAATTTCAGAGTGAAGTGGATAATCATCGTAACAAGAAAATAAAAAGTTTCTACGATATGATCGCAGAGGTAAAATATTTGGGTTACGAGTTTGGCCTTCAGTTAAAACAATGTGAAATAGTTTCACTACTCACGCCACCTGGAACACCATAGTGTATTGGTGTGTACGAACGTCGTAACCGTACTTTATTAGATATGGTGCGATCTATGATGTTTCTTACCGATCTACCACTATCATTTTGGGGTTATGCATTAGAGGTAGCTGCATTCACATTAAAATAGGGCACCATCTTAATTTGTTGAGACGACACCGTTTGAATTATGGTTTAGCAAGAAACCAAAGTTGTCATTTCTTAAAGTTTGGGTTGCGATGCTTATGTGAAAAAATATCAACATGATAAGCTTGAACCCAAATCGGAGAAGTGCGTCTTCATGGGATACCCAAAATATTGGGTACACCTTCTATCACAGATCCAAAGGCAAGACATTCGTTACCAAGAATGGATCCTTTCTAGAGAAGGAGTTTCTCTCGAAAGAAGTGAGTGGGAGGAAAGTAGAACTTGATAAGGCAACTGTACCTGCTCCCTTATTGGAAAGTAGTTCATCACAGAAATCTGTTCCTGTGACTACTACACCAATTAGTGAGGAAGATAATGATGATGATCATGGAACTTCAGATCAAGTTATTACTGAACCTCGTAGATCAACCAGAGTAAGATCCGCACCTGAGTGGTACGGTAATCCTGTTCTGGAAGTCATGCTACTAGATCATGATGAACCTACGAACTATGAAGAAGCGATGGTGAGCCCAGATTCCGCAAAATAGCTTGAGGCCATGAAATCTGAGATGGGATCCATGTATGAGAACAAAGTATGGACTTTGGTTGACTTGCCCGATGATCGGCAAGCAATAGAAAATAAATGGATCTTCAAGAGGAAGACGGACGCTGATATTAGTGTTACTATCTACAAAGCTAGACTTGTTGAAAAACGGTTTTGACAAAGTTCAAGATGGTTACTACAATGAGATTTTCTCACTCGTATCGATGCTTAAAGTCTGTCCGAATCATGTTAGCAATTGCCAGATTTTATGAAATCTGGCAAATGGATAAACAAAACTACATTCCTAAATGGATTTAAAGAAGTGTCGTATATGATACAACCAGAAGGTTTTGTCAATCCTAAAGGTGCTAACAAAATATGCAAGCTCCAGCGATCCATCTATGGACTGGTGCAAGCATCTCGGAGTTGGAATACATGCTTTGATAAGTTGATCAAAGCATATAGTTTTATACAGGCTTGCGGTGAAGCCTGTATTTACAAGAAAGTGAGTGGGAGCACTACAGCCTTTCTGATAAGTATATGTGAATGACATATTGTTGATCGAAAATAATGTAGAATTATTCTTCAAAGCATAAAGGAGTGTTTGAAAGGAGTTCTTCAAAGAAAGACCTCGGTGAAGCTGCTTACATATTGAGCATCAATATCTATAGAGATAGATCAAGACGCTTGATAAGTTTTTCAATGAATACATACATTGACAAGATTTTGAAGTAGTTCAAAATGGAACAGTCAAAGAAAGAGTTCTTGCCTGTGTTACAAGGTGTGAGATTGAGTAAGACTCAAAACCCGACCAAGACAGAAGATAGAAAGAGAATGAAACTCATTCCCTATGCATCAGCCATAGGTTCTATAAAGTATGCCATGCTGTGTACCAGATCTATTGCATACCCTACCACTAAGCTTGGCAAGGGAGTGAAATAGTGATCTAGGAGTAGATCAATGGACAGCGGTCAAAATTATCCTTAGCGGAATAAGGATATGTTTCTCAATTATGGAAGTGATAAAAGGTTCGTCGTAAAGGGTTACGTCGATGCAAGTTTTGACACTAATCTAGATGACTCTAAGTCTCGGTCTAGATACGTATTGAAAGTGGGAGCAATTAGCTAGAGTAGCTCCGTGCTGAGCATTGTAGACATAGAAATTTGCAAAATACTTACGGATCTGAATGTGACAGACCCGTTGACTAAAATTATCTCACAAGAAAAACATGATCACACCTTAGTACTCTTTGGGTGTTAATCACATAGCGATGTGACTAGATTATTGACTCTAGTAAACCCTTTGGGTGTTGGTCACATGACGATGTGAACTATGGGTGCTAATCACATGGTGATGTGAATTATTGGTGTTAAATCACATGGCGATGTGAACTAGATTATTGAATCTAGTGCAAGTGGGAGACTGAAGGAAATATGCCCTAGAGGCAATAATAAAGTTATTATTTATTTCCTTATTTCATGATAAATGTTTATTATTCATGCTAGAATTGTACTAACCGAAAACATAATACATGTGTGAATATATAGACAAACAAAGTGTCACTAGTATGCCTCTACTAGACTAGCTCGTTGATCAAAGATGGTTATGTTTCCTAGCCATAGACATGGGTTGTCATTTGATTAACGGGATCACATCATTAGGAGAATTATGTGATTGACATGACCCATTCCGTTAGCTTAGCACCCGACCGTTTAGTATGTTGCTATTGCTTTCTTCATGACTTATACATGTTCCTATGACTATGAGATTATGCAACTCCCGTTTACCAGAGGAACACTTTGTGTGCTACCAAACGCCACAACGTAGCTGGGTGATTATAAAGGTGCTCTACAGGTGTCTCCGAAGGTACTTGTTGGGTTGGCGTATTTTGAGATTAGGATTTGTCACTCCGATTGTCGGAGAGGTATCTCTAGGCCCGCTCGGTAATGCACATCACTTAAAGCCTTGCAAGCATTGCAACTAATGAGTTAGTTGCGGGATGATGTATTATGGAACGAGTAAAGAGACTTGCCGGTAACGAGATTGAACTAGGTATTGAGATACCGATGATCGAATCTCGGGCAAGTAACATACCGATGACAAAGGGAACAACGTATGTCGTTAAGCGGTTTGACAGATAAAGATCTTCGTAGAATATGTGGGAGCCAATATGGGCATCCAGGTCCCGCTATTGGTTATTGACCGGAGACATGTCTCGGTCATGTCTACATAGTTCTCGAACCTGTAGGGTCCGCACGCTTAACGTTTCGTTGATGATATAGTATTATATGAGTTATGTATGTTGGTAACCGAATGTTGTTCGGAGTCCCGGATGAGGTCATGGACATGACGAGGAACTCCGGAATGGTCCGGAGATAAAGTTTGATATATGGGATAATAGTGTTTGATCTCCGAAAGGGTTCCGGAATTCACCAGAAGGGGTTCCGGATATTTCCCGAACTGTTTGGGTACCAGAACACATTATTTGGGCCAAAGAGGAAAGCCCACAAGGTTTTTGGAAAGCGCAAAAGGAAGTTTTGCGAAGTCCAGGGGCCAGAGGCCAGGGTCCCTGGCGTCTGGGTCCAGTCGCCGGGAACCCTGGCGGCTGGCCCTGGAGTCCGAGAAGGATCTTGCCTTTCGGGTGAAACCGACTTTGTGGAGGCTTTTACTCCAAGTTTCGACCCCAAGGATCAACATATAAATAGAGGGGCAGGGCTAGCACCAAAGACAGATCAAGAAACACCAAGCCGTGTGCCGGCAACCCCGTCCCCTCTAGTTTATCCTCCGTCATAGTTTCCGTAGTGCTTAGGCGAAGCCCTGCGGAGATTGTTCTTCACCAACACCGTCACCACGCCGTCGTGCTGCCGGAACTCATCTACTACTTCACCCGTCTTGCTGGATCGAGAAGGCGAGGACGTCATTGAGCTGAACGTGTTCAGAACTCGGAGGTGCCGTGCGTTCGGTACTTGGATCGGTCGGATCGTGAAGACGTACGACTACATCAACCGCATTGATAAACTCTTCCGCTTAGCAATCTTCAAGGGTATGAAGATACACTCCCCCTCTCTTTGCTATACATCATCATGATCTTGCGTGTGCGTAGGAATTTTTTTGAAATTACTACGTTCCCCAACAGTGGTATCAGAGCCAGGTTTTATGCGTAGATGTTATATGCATGAGTAGAACACAAGTGAGTTGTGGGCGATACAAGTCATATGTCTTACCAGCATGTCATACTTTGGTTCGGCGGTATTGTTGGATGAAGCGGCCCGGACTGACATTACGCGTACGCTTACGCGAGACTAGTTCTACCAACGTGCTTTGCACACAGGTGGCTGGCGGGTGTCAGTTTCTCCAACTTTAGACGAACCGAGTGTGGCTACGCCCGGTCCTTGCGAAGGTTAAAACAGCACCAACTTGACAAACTATCATTGTGGTTTTGATGAGTAGGTAAGAACGGTTCTTGCTAAGCCCGTAGCAGCCACGTAAAATTTGCAACAACAAAGTAGAGGACGTGTAACTTGTTTTTGCAGGGCATGTTGTGATGTGATATGGTCAAGACGTGATGCTATATTTTATTGTATGAGATGCTCATGTTTTGTAACCGAGTTATCGGCAACTGGCAGGAGCCATATGGTTGTCGCTTTATTGTATGCAATGCAATCACCCTGTAATGCTTTACTTTATCACTAAGCGGTAGCGATAGTCGTAGAAGCATAAGATTGGCGAGACAACAACGATGCTACGATGGAGATCAAGGTGTCGCACCGGTGACGATGGTGATCATGGAGGTGCTTCGGAGATGGAGATCACAAGCACAAGATGATGATGGCCATATCATATCACTTATATTGATTGCATGTGATGTTTATCTTTTATGCATCTTATCTTGCTTTGATTGAAGGTATCATTTTAAGATGATCTCTCAGTAATTATCAAGAAGTGTTCTTCCTGAGTATGCACCATTGCCAAAGTTCGTCGTGCCCAAACACCACATGATGATCGGGTGTGATAAGCTCTACGTCCATCTACAATGGGTGCAAGCCAGTTTTGCACACGCAGAATACTCAGGTTAAACTTGACGAGCCTAGCATATGCAGATATGGCCTCGGAACACGGAGACCGAAAGGTCAAGCGTCAAGAAAGACCTCGGTGAAGCTGCTTACGTATTGAGCATCAAGATCTATAGAGATAGATCAAGACGCTTGATAAGTTTTTCAATGAATACATACCTTGACAAGATTTTGAAGTAGTTCAAAATGGAATAGTCAAAGAAAGAGTTCTTGCCTGTGTTACAAGGTGTGAGATTGAGTAAGACTCAAAACCCGACTACGGCAGAAGATAGAAAGAGAATGAAAGTCATTCCCTATGCATCAGCCATAGGTTCTATAAAGTATGCCATGCTGTGTACCAGATCTATTGCGCGCGGTATAAATTTTGTGATCCCATGCTACGTCGAGGTTGTAGCCTCCCCTCTTAGAGTTTTGCTTAACGGGTGCCGTGGGTCATTTCCAGACACCGGTAAGTTATGCTGGTGTGTGCGGATAGGTGTGTTTTCAATCAAAAGACCGTAGACGGAATTAGTCCCGATGGACTAAAGGAATCCGTTACTCGTCGGTAAAGAGTACACCCTCTGCAGAGATCAAATCTATTCGAATAGCCGTGTCCATAGTTAAGGATTACAGTCTGGGATGGGTCAAGGGTTGGTCTTAGTGTCGGTCTTCGGAGGAGAAACCGTTAAACCAAACTTGGATACCGAATGGTGACTTGTGAGGACCATGATTATTTTTTTGTTATGGACTAACCCATTTCATTATTTGAATTATTGAGTATCCCTGGGACGGTTCTACCTCCTGGATATTCATTGTGATCATTTATTTCATAAGCCATTTATGTGGTGTCACTGAGATGCCCGACTGTGGCATTACTTGTTATTTATTTTTCCTTATAAGCCCTTTATGTGGTGTCGCTGAGACGCCCGACTGTGGCATTGCTTGTTATTTATTTCCCTTATAAGCCCTTTATGTGGTGTCGCTGAGACGCCCGACTGTGGCATTGCTTGTTATTTAATTCCCTTATAAGCCCTTTATGTGGTGTCGCTGAGACGCCCGACTGTGGCATTGCTTGTTATTTATTTCCCCTATAAGCCCTTTATGTGGTGTCGCTGAGACGCCCGACTATGGCCTTGCTTGTTACTCATTTAATCCATAAGCCCCTTATGTGGTGTCGCTCAGACGCCCGACTGCGGCATTTTTCTTCCACTACATGTGTTGCATATCCATATAAATAACCTGCTTGCACGCATCAGAGATTTTATTTTATGACTGATGATGTGATCATAGAATATTTCAGCGTATGATTATCATTTATATTATACCCGTGTTCATAATGTTTGCGAGTACATTCAAAGTACTCACTGGCTTGTCCCTGGCTATTGTCTTGGCCAGATTCCCTGCATGGAGAGGAGCATTGCGATGACAGCCCCGGAAACTAAGCAACGGTGATAGCAGCACCGCGAAGATAGGAGTTAACCTGGTCAGCTGTTCCTGTGGGAAATGGAGTTCCATAGACACTGATGATCCACAAACCTCTTCCGCCATCAACCACTAGAATCCTTTTGTTGTACTCACAGGCCAGAAAGGCCTTGTACTGCATATTTTTGTATTTTGCTTGAATCTCTGTATCAAGTTGAAGCCTCATCAGCTAACAGTAATCCTGGGGCTGGTGAGCACGACGGCCATTTTCTGGAAATTAATACTCGGAAAACCGGTCGTGACAGACTTGGTATCAGAGCCAGGCTGACCATTGGCTAATCCTATCTTAGCCAGGTCAAAAAACTTAGGCAAACCAACCCACCAGACCATAACCTAACCCCGGCCAAGCTTCTCGTGCAAGATAGCCACACAGTGGCCCGACACCTTTTGGCAGTCGGTGCCCAACCTATCAACCTAGCCTGTCGATCACGCACCAGTAACCAGCACCCAAGGTGTCTCATTCGCAAGCGTGCGAAGGAAGACTCCGTCCCCTTTTTCCTATAAAAAGGGCACGCTAGCCCCAACCCAGCACAGCACAGCCGCTACCCCAAACTGAGCCACAATGCCTGGCCCCGTCGTGCACAATGAGACCACAGCAACCAACCTTGGAGGCTTTGTGACCATACTCTCAAACCTCACCCGTCGTGCCTATGCGTTAGAAGAGCCCCCAGAATATGTTGTGTACCAAGGAGCCATGTGCGATGAAGGCCGTCAATTCTGGGTCACTGTGCACATCTACGGTAGGGGTCTAGCGCCCGAACGCCCCTACAGGTTCACCGAGAGGACAACTTCCTTTGAGCCACAAGCCATCCAACTAGCTGCTCGAGAGGCTATAGTTCATCTCCGGCACTTGTCGCATAGAGTTAACTGTCGCTCGTTTCACTACTATCCCAGACGTGAAGGGTATGGTAGACCACCCCAAGTCGCCAACGGAGATCACGAGACAGATCCTGCATTGTTGCACCTAGTGCGCTATATAGGTGCACTAGAGGAGCTGTTCGATCAAATCACCATTGATCTGATCGCAGCTCATGGAGAGCTGGTTCGTCGAGCCCCGGCGAGAGAAGGAAACGAGCCCGACGCCGACAACCCAGTCTTGCTGTTCGGACACCCGATCGAGACCCTGAGGTCAGCCCCATCCATCCACCAAGGTGCTTTGATGACCCCAGAAGTGCTTCGTCGCCTCTTGGGAGCACACTCCAACAGGATTGCGGCCAACAATCCCCGAGATGGTCATCATCGCTACCCCGAGCCTGTAGCCCCTCAACCATCTCCAGCCAATTCCGACGATGAGACCCGTGGAGAAGCATCGGCATCCACAAGGCACGCCCGCTTGGATGTAAACGAGGTAGACTAAGTCACTCAAGTAGTGCCGAATCCCAGTGTATCCCCGCTTTGTAATCATGTGACCTTGTATATAAACGCAGCCTATCGTCGTGCCTCTGTTTTAAATAGTAGCCTTGCATGGATATATCAACATGTGGCATAAATTTCTATCCCAGGCACAGTTACCAAAAACCACCCCGACAACCCCCACAGTGATACGGTACTTTGGTAAGATATGTATCTGTGGCCTTGACCCCGACCCTTGGAGCTGAGCTGGCAAATTCATTACCTTTTACCGCGGTAAGATGACCCAGCTCCGGTGCTATAAAAGGGCCACCGCGTGACCCTGCCAAGCCCCGCTCACTTTGTGCACCATTCTCACAACCATTTCTTGCCATGCCGAGCCCTAGTATTTATCTGAGAACTCCAGATGCAACCCAAGGTAGTTTTGTCAAGATATTGTGGGATTTTACCTGCAGTAGCATGGGTTCTACCCAGCCACCCCAGTACGAGCTGTTCAAATCGAGAATCACCCCTTCCACCTCGAGATATTGGGCAGCAGTGCACATCCCTCCCGTAAACCCAGACCAAGACCCAACGGAGGTCTCCTTCATGGGGAAATCTATGCCGACCCCACATATGGCCGTAGAAGCTACTGCGTACGAAGCGCTTGCTCGCCTTCGATTCGCGGTGCCCTATGCCAGCGAACGAGGGTATTATTACTTTCCGAGCCGTGCAGCACCCGGAGGAGTAACATCTTTTCCCGGTGGACGAATTGAGAGAGACCCAGTCCTGGCCAACCTTGTCCAGTACGTCATCGCTCAAGAGCGTTTAACCCAACGTGTGATGGGTTATCTCCAGAGCCTCGCGGATTTAAATCCTCAGATCGCCATCGGCAGATCACTGAGACCCGACCAGGAAAGGCACATTCATCGACTGGTCAATCCACTTTCCTCAATAGAAGAAGAGTGTATCCCAGTACCAGAGACGTTTTCTCGGGACCCCATCCAGTTACCATTTCCAATTTAGACGTTGCTGCTGTGTTTATTATTGCAACATTTATTTGTCAATTGTAACTTATGCGCGATACCTCGAGTTTGCACAGCGAGCAAATCTTTTAGTTTCTATTAATGTGAGTAGTTCTGTTGTGGTTTGACTCTAGTGTATTACTGTTTTCTCTTGCGAAAAATCCTGGAGTGAGATTTCTTTCCCCTGAGTTGCTGCATCTACACCTTCTCACGAGATAGATTATTTTATTTCACGCAGCACCACGACAGCAGACTCACAACCAAAATTACTCGAACACATACACTGCTTATAAAATCTTGCAACAGTGTTACATCTAACTGAGCACCTCCGAACAACAGTTAGCACCCGACACACCCCACCTACTCCTCGTGATCACCACCACCGCGGAGAGCCAACACCCGAGCAGCAGCATCGCGACGATCATCGAGGATCATCGCGCACAGGAGCACAGAGAGCCCCAGCACCACTGCCAGCCCTCCGCACAGCAGGATCACGTACCAGTCCGGCACCACCGCCGCCATTAGAGCCGTGCCTCGAGCTTCGGCAAACGGAAATAGAGGAGAAGGAAGGAGAAGGAGGAGCGAGGCCAGGTGTGAGGAAGAAGAGGAGAACGCTGCGGTCGTTTTATAAGCTCGAGCTCGGTGTACGGTGGGTGAGGTCCACCAGCGCCGCTCGCCGCCCGACCGCCGGTGTTCGGAGGCGAATCCGCGAGCGGTGTCGACAGCGCACTGGCCCGCGGAGTGAGTGCACGCTGCACCGGCAGCTAGCACGCCGCGCACTACTGCAGTATGGCCTAGTTGCCCTATGCGCTAGGCGTCGCCGGTGGAGAGAGCGCGGGAAAGCGCACGGGAGAGAGGAAGAAGAAAGAGTCGGAGGAAGAAGAAGAGGCTGACAGTGGGCCCGGGTCCACCTGTCAGCCAATGAGAGCACTGTGCTCTCGGGTACGACCAGCGTATTAATAAACTTAGAATTTATTCTAAATTTATATCCAGTGTAGTAATCTCTCGATTTTCCCCCTAACCGTGGATTTTTCCACGCCACGCCAATGCCCCACACTGTATTTTTTTTGCACCACTTATTGCCCTCTCACTGTAGCCACTTTTGTTTTAATGCATATATTTCTTATTAAAACAACTCTTAGCAAATCTCGAGGACGAGATTTTTATTAAGGGGGGTAGTGTTGTGACACCCCAAAAATTTTAACCTTGTTTTGTTAATTAAAATCTTTCCAGGAAATTTAGCTTTCCTTTTTCTTGGTTTTTCTTGATTTCAGAACATTTCTTTTCTTGATTATTGTGGAGTTTTTACCCCAAGTAAGAACTTCCCAATTTTTTTTGGACTTTTTTACCCTCTCTAATAAATAAATTCTTTATCAATAGGATTATTTATATAATTATTCTTTTCCCTGGGCTTTATTTCTCTAATTTGGTTTTTCATAAGTTTAGGGTCCCTTTTGAACTGCAACCCTTTTATAAATTCATTCAAAAATCCCACCAAAATTTGGAGATGTCATGTGATGTTCTTAAACCACTTTTATGCAAAAATATCTTTTGTCCTTTGGATATTTTGAACTCTACACCATATTTTCAAATCTGGTTCTGTGGGCAATTTTGCACTACAACCCATTTAAAATATTTCTTTCTAGCCTCCACCAAAATTTTGGGATGTTAGTAGTAGCATGTGATTCAACTTTATGCAAAAACCCAGTGATGTTCTTTGAAAGATTTGAGTGAATCATCCTCATCATCATTCTAGTGCAACTTGGTGATTTGTACTGCAACCATCTTCTAACTTGCTCCTTTACCCATGAGCTTTCTCCTGCTTGTAGTGCACCTTGCAAAACCCCTAAGTCCAGGAGCATGCACCCATTGGAACCTTTTTGGTTCATGTAATGATGCCATTTACCTCCTGTCCAGAATTGAAGTTTTGCAAAACTTGCACTAGCAAGTTTGTGCTTTGGACAAACTAACCTCAGCACCCTATCTTTCATCTAAAGAGACCCACCCTGGGAGATTTGACCAATCCAAGAAATGCCTAGGTGCCTATGGCATTTTGTCAAACACCTTGAGTGCATGAACAGCTTTGACATGACTTTTGTCATTGCACTGTAAACTTTCACCTCTGGACAAACTAGCATGTCCACTAAAACCCAGCTACTCCTAACCTAGGTCTGCTAAGTGCCAGCCTCACCCAAGCTTTGTGGCATGCACTGGCATTTCGCCGAGCACCTGGTGAGCGTGCTCTGGGCGCGTCCAGAGCGCGCGTTTTGCACGTGCCGCGCCCGAGTCGCCACGTCGCGCCCCTGGTTTTGCCCACACCACAGAGCCGCGCCACGCACTCTCCCTCTCACCGCAACACGCCAAGCAGCCCTGGTACCCTGCAGCACTGCCGTCAGAGCCCTTGGCGGCACGCCGGCGTCCGCAGCGCGTTTCTGCCAGGTCGGTGCCGCCCAAGCCTCAGCTGCTCGCCACCTGCCCCTGGAACAGCTCAGCCTCATCCTCTCGCGTGTCCTCTAGCTCTCATCGCCGCCACGGCACCCTGCCGCTACAGGGAGGTGGTTCGCCGGCGAACTTATCCACGGCCGCCGCAAACCGACCTCGTTGCACTATAAAAGGAGGCCCCCGAGCACGTTCCGTTTGCGAGGCAGCCTCAGCATGCTCCCCTAGTTCTTCCGTGGCAGCCAATCGACCGGGGGAGGTCTTCTTCCCCACCTCCGGCGACTGCAGCCGCCGCGACTGTCCCGGCCATTCCGGCACCACCAGAGCCTCCCCCTCTCCACTCTCTTCACCAGGAACTCCCTCTCCCCCTAGTGAATCCATCCCCCTGCTCGATTTTGATCGGGACTCGCCGCGGGAGAAAAATCACTTTGCCCAACAGCCACCGTCCGCTGCGAATCTCGCCGTCGGCAGCTCCGTCCACCCCAGAGACCGTAGCGACTACCGGAGTGACCGCCTCGATCCCCTGAGCCCGCAGGTGACCTCCGTTTCCCGGACGGTGCCGCCGTTCGCCAGCGAGCATCGCCGGAGTCCCGCCTCCGCTCTGGGCAGAGGAAGAGGAGGGAGGTCGACTAGTCAAACCTGACCAGTGGGTCCCCCGGGCCCACTGTCAGTGACTCACGCGCCGTCCATGCTGGAGTAAGTGGAAGCGTAGATTCCAAAGTACGTCTTCGACGTGTACCGTTTCTTTTTTCTTTTTGTTTTATTTAAAAACCAGTTTTGACCACAACTTTGTCTGCCCATAACTTTTTAATTATAACTCCAAATGAGTTGATTCTTTTTTCTACCCCTCTCAAATATTGTCTGGTTTATTTTAAGATTTATTTGAAAATTTTTTAGACAACTTTTTGTGCTATTTTGAAATTTGTGAGTTGATTCAAATTTATTTAAAATAGGACCTTGGAGAGAGAGAAGCAAGCTTTCAAAAGTTATGGAGAGCACCCCCACTTCTCCACACCTTGAAGGCAAGCATACTGAACCCTGGCATAATATTTGCGTGCATTGTTGGACACGATTATGACACCACCTCAATACGTGGAACTCGTTATTTTATGCGGTGATGTGATTGTTGTATAAATTCTTATTCGAAACTTCCTTGCTGTTGGATATGGACATGTTTGTGATAATGATCATCCTCGTATGCCATTCATGCCTACCGGAAGGATAACAGGAAAGTCTCTGTCTTGGGTAGACCCGAGCTTATCCCTAGTTCCTCGTCGAGACGAGTGTGTCTGGCATGGCATGAGGGGTATGATGAGTGGTGATTCTGTCTGTTGGATGAAGTATATTTGTTATGCTAATCATGCAGAGAATACTTGAAACCTCCTGAGTCGACCATAGATCGAGTCTTGTTCCGGTAACCCCCATACCTGTTTCGTACTACCACTTGTCCCTGCCATGCGTAGGGTACGGTTCAGTAAGTTGTCAACCCCTTTCCTAACACACACCGTATAGAGAGGCCAAGGTGGAAGAAACCGAAGGCATCCGGTAGGCATGCCACCTGACCCCGGGGCATGGGTGTTTCGGTTGTAGCCGAAGGGGTAGCTCCCCTAGTTTGCGCGCGGTATAAATTTTGTGATCCCATGCTACATCGAGGTTGTAGCCTCCCCACTTAGAGTTTTGCTTAACGGGTGCCGTGGGTGATTTCCAGACACCAGTAAGTTATGCCGGTCTGCGCGGATAGGTGTGTTTTTAATCAAAAGACCGTAGACGGAATTAGTCCCGATGGACTAAAGGAATCCATTACTCGTGGGTAAAGAGTAAACCCTCTGTAGAGATTAAATCTATTCGAATAGCCGTGTCCATGGTTAAGGATTACAGTCTGGGATGGGTCAAGGGTTGGTCTTAGTGTCGGTCTTCGGAGGAGAAACCGATAAACCAAACTTGGATACCGAATGGTGACTTGTGAGGACCATTATTATTATTTTGTTATGGACTAACCCGTTTCATTATTTGAATTATTGAGTATCCCTGGGACAGTTCTACCTCCTGGATATTCATTGTGATCATTTATTTCATAAGCCGTTTATGTGGTGTCACTGAGACGCCCGACTGTGGCATTACTTGTTATTTATTTTTCCTTATAAGCCCTTTATGTGGTGTCGCTGAGACGCCCGACTGTGGCATTGCTTGTTATTTATTTCCCTTATAAGCCCTTTATGTGGTGTCGCTGAGACGCCCGACTGTGGCAATGCTTGTTATTTAATTCCCTTATAAGCCCTTTATGTGGTGTCGCTGAGACGCCCGACTGTGGCATTGCTTGTTATTTATTTCCCCTATAAGCCCTTTATGTGGTGTCGCTGAGACGCCCGACTGTGGCCTTGCTTGTTACTCATTTAATCCATAAGCCCCTTATGTGGTGTCGCTCAGACGCCCGACTGCGGCATTTTTCTTCCACTACATTTGTTGCATATCCATATAAATAACATGCTTGCACGCATCAGAGATTTTATTTTATGACTAACGATGTGATCATAGAATATTTCAGCGTATGATTATCATTTATATTATACCCGTGTTCATAATGTTTGCGAGTACATTCAAAGTACTCACTGGCTTGTCCCTGGCTATTGTCTTGGCCAGATTTCTTGCATGGAGAGGAGCGTTGCGATGACAACCCCGGAAACTAAGCAACGGTGATAGCAGCATCGCGAAGATACGAGTTAACCTGGTCAGCTGTTCCTGTGGGAAATGGAGTTCCATAGACACTGATGATCCACAAACCGCTTCCGTCATCGACCACTAGAATCCTTTTGTTGTACTCACAGGCCAGAAAGGCCTTGTACTGCATATTTTTTATTTTGCTTGAATCTCTGTATCAAGTTGATGCCTCATCAGCTAACAGTAATCCTGGGGCTGGTGATCACGGCGGCCATTTTCTGGAAATTAATACCCGGAAAACCGGTCACGACATAGAGGCGTCGATAAAAATAAAATACAGACATGAAGGCATCATGATTGTTCTCATAATAGCAACACATATAGATTTTTTCATATGATTACTTATGTTCAAGTGATGATCTTTTCACAATGCAAAAGTATGAATTAGAAACCTTATTGAGCACCAACAAATTATAACCTCAGTCATTGAAGCAATTGCAATTTATCATAACATCGGAAAGAGTCTATGTCAGAGCTTAAAAGCAAGTTCACATACTCAACTATCATTTTGTCCTTCACAATTGCTAGCACTCACGCAATACTTGTGGTTACGGAGTTTTAATCGGACACAGAGAAAGATAGGGGCTTATAGTTTTTGCCCCATGACCTTTTACCTCAAGGGTAATGTCAACAATAATAATTCATGCTCCCCTACATCCAATTATATATATATATGTATATATATATATATCATGTTCTTTCCAACATGCTGGGCTTGCCAAAGGATAAAATGAAAAAGGAAAGGTGAAGATCACCATGACTCTTGCATAAGGTAGAGGATAATAGTAATAAAAGATAGGCCCTTCGCAGAGGGAAGCAGAGGTTGCCATGCACTTTTATGGTTGGATGCACAAAATCTCAATGTGAAAGAACGTCACTTTATATTGCCCCTTGTGATATGAACCTTTATTATGCAGTCCGTCGCTTTTATTACTTCCACATCACAAGATTGTATAAAGCTTATTTCTCCCACACCAATCAATCATACATGTTTAGAGCAATTTTTATTGCTTTGCACCGATGACAACTTACTTGAAGGATCTTACTCAATCCATAGGTAGATATGGTGGACTCTCATGGCTAAACTGGTTTAAGGGTATTTGGAAGCACAAGTAGTATCTCTACTTGGTGCTGAGAATTTGGCTAGCATGAGGGGGAAAGGCAAGCTCAACATGTTAGAGGATCCATGACAACATACTTTATCTCAGATATAAGAAAACATAACTCATCACGTTGTCTTCCTTGTCCAACATCAACTCTTTAGCATGTTATATTTTAATGAGTGCTCCCAATCATAAAAGATGTCAATGATAATATATCTATATGTGAAACCCCTCTTTCCTTATTACTTCCTATTAATTGCAACGATGACCAAGGCTATATTTGCCAACTCCCAACAACTTTTAATCATCATACTCTTTCTATGTGAATTCATTACTCTAAATAAGATCAATATGAACTCTTTTTTTCTTTTTATTTTTTCTGTCCTTTCTTTATTTTATTCACCCAAGATCATGGCAAAATAATCAAGCCCTTAACTCAACACTAAACTTTATTATATATATAGCTCACGGACTCGATTACATAGAGGGATCATAAAGCAAAAATCAAAACTAGATCATGCCATAAACTTTATTCTACTAGATCAAGATACTACTAAAAGGATCAAACTAAGAAAGCGGTAAAGATAGGAGTTGTGATTGTGATACGATACCGGGGCACCTCCCCCAAGCTTGGAAGTTGCCAAGGGGAGTGCCCATACCCATGTGATTATATCTCCCTTGATGGTGAAGAAGGTGGAGGTGTCGTTGACTTAGTTGATGGCATAGACTTCTCCCTTAATTTGCGCTTGAGGACGGCATTTTGATCCCTCAGATCATCAATCTCCCACTCCCGGATTAATACCTTTTTGCATAGGTCCTACTTATTTTCCTGCAAGAGACGAAAAGGGATAAACTCGAACTTTGGTTTCTTTACCCTATCAGGGAGATTTGACTTTTTAAACTCCACATGCATGTCCCCAGGTTGAGGTAATGGGGTTTCATCTTAATTTGAGCTCGTCTCTTCCTTCCCATTGTGTTCATAGTCCTCTTCTTCCTCCGTGGTCCAACTATCGTGCTCCACATCTCCATAGATCGTAGGATTTGCTAGGTAATCATCCACATCTCTTTCTCCTTCCGAATCCTGGGATGACATGTTGATCTAATCTACAGTAGAACAGCTAAAAACAAGAATAGAGGATATTTTCGTGATACGGGAGTCAAAACCTTCGGGGGAATATATAATGAATTTTTACCGACCAAAATACGTATCGTGCAAGAAAACGGAGTCCGGAGGGCACACGGGGTGCTCACGAGGTAGGGGGCGCTCCCAGGGCGGTAGGGCGCGCCCACCACCCTCGTGGGGCCCTCGTGTCCTTCCCGGACTGCTACTTATTTTTCTATTTTTCTAAATATTCTAAAATGAAGAAATATTGCCTTAGAAATTGTTTTGGAGTCGGTTTACTTACCATACCACATACCTATTCCTTTTCGGAGTCTGAAACGGTCTGGAAAGTGTCCCTTATGTATTCCTCCGGGGTTACGGTTTCAATAATATTGGTTTCAACATTTATGGGATTACCTAAGATATAATGTTTGATCCTTTGACCGTTTACCACCTTCGGATTTGTGCATTCGAAGTTGTTGAGTTTTATGGCACTGGAACGATAGACCACCTCGATAACGTAGGGACCTTCCCATTTAGAGAGAAGTTTTCCTGCAAAAAATCTTAAACGAGAATTTTATAGCAATACATAATCACCTACATTAAACTCACGCTTTTGTATCCTTTCGTCATGCCATCTTTTAACTTTTCCTTTAAACAACTTAGCATTTTCATAAGCTTGGGTTCTCCATTCATCAAGTGAGCTAATATCAAATAACCTCTTCTCACCGGCAAGTTTGAAATCATAGTTGAGCTCTATAATAGCCCAATATGCCTTATGTTCTAGTTCGAGAGGTAAGTGACATGCTTTTCCATAAACCATTTTATACGGAGACATACCCATAGGATTCTTATATGCAGTTCTATAGGCCCATAATGCATCATCAAGTTTCTTGGACCAATTCTTTCTAGACCTATTAACAGTCTTTTGCAAAATTAATTTGAGCTCTCTATTACTCAATTCTACTTGACCACTAGACAGCGGGTGATAAGGAGATGCAATTCAATGATTAACGTCATATTTAGCAAGCATTTTACGGAAAGCACCATGAATAAAGTGTGAACCACCATCAGTCATTAAATATCTAGGGACTCCAAACCTCGGAAAAATAACTTCCTTAAGCATTTTAATAGAGGTGTTATGATCAGCACTACTAGAGGCAGGAAAAGGTCCCATATAATCAAAGCCCCAAAAATCAAATGGTTCAATAACAAGTGAATAATTCATAGGCATTTCTTGATGTCTACTAATATTACCAATTCTTTGACATTCATCGCAAGACAAAACAAACTTACGGGCATTGAGGGAGTCCTGGATTAGGGGGTGTCCGGATAGCCGAACTATCACCTTTGGCCGGACTCCTGGACTATGAAGATACAAGATTGAAGACTTCATTCCGTATCCGGATTGGACTTTCCTTGGCGTGGAAGGCAAGCTTGGCGATACGGATATGTAGATCTCCTGCCATTGTAACCGACTCTGTGTAACCCTAACCCTCTTCGGTGTCTATGTAAACCGGAGGGTTTTAGTCCGTAGGACGAACAACAATCATACCATAGGCTAGCTTCTAGGGTTTAGCCTCTCTGATCTCGTGGTAGATCTACTCTTGTACTACCCATATCATCAATATTAATCAAGCAGGAGTAGGGTTTTACCTCCATCGAGAGGGCCCGAACCTGGGTAAAAACATCGTGTCCCTGGTCTCCTGTTACCATCTGCCTAGACGCACAGTTCGGGACCCCCTACCCGAGATCCGCCAGTTTTGACACCGACATTGGTGCTTTCATTGAGAGTTCCTCTGTGTCTTCACCTTTAGGCCTGATGCCTCCTTCAATCATCAACAACGACGTGGTCCAGGGTGAGACTTTTCTCCCGGACAGATCTTCGTATTCGGCGGCTTTGCACTGCGGGCCAATTCGCTTGGCCATCTAGAGCAGATTGAAAGCTACGCCCCTGGCCATCAGGTCAGGTTTGGGAGTTTGAACTACAAGGCCGACATCCGTGGAGACTTGATCTTCGACGGATTCGAGCCACAGCCAAGTGCGCCGCACTGTCTCGATGGGCACGATCTAGCTCTGCCTCCGAACAGTGCCCGAGAGGTCGCACCAGTGTCTGCTCCGACCCTTAGCTCGGAGCCGACTTCGCCGATCGAGGACGAGTGGCTGGACACCGCCTCGGGGGCTGCGATCTCTACAACGATCGAGCCGAACACCATCCCTGTCCTTTGCGAAGCTCGTGACTCCAAGGTGCCGGACTCCTCTCCGGACTCCGAACCTTTCGCGCCCCTACCAATTGAATCCGATTGGCACCGGTTATGGAGTTCACTGCCGCGGACATCTTTCAGCACTCGCCCTTCGGCGACATCCTGAACTCACTGAAGTCTCTCTCTTTATCAAGAGACCCCTGGCCGGACTATGTTCAGGAAGGTTGGGATGCGGACTACGAAGAAATTCAATGCCCACCCACCACCCACTTTGTAGCCACTGTCGATGATTTATCCGACATGCTCGACTTTGACTCCGAAGACATCGACAGTATGGACGACGATGCCGGAGACGACCAAGAACCAGCGCCTACAGGGCACTGGAAGGCCACCTCGTCATACGACATATACATGGTGGACATCCCAAAAGATGGGAATGGCGATGGAACAGCGGAGGATGACCCCTCCAAGAAACAGCCTAAGCGCCGGCGTCAGCGGCGCCGCTCTAAATCCCGCCATAGCAAAAATGGCGATTCCAGCACGGGAGATAATAACACCCCGGACAGTGCCGAAGACAACCTCCTCTAGTAGGATTCAGCACAGGAGGACGGAGAAGCCAGCCCTCATGATAGAGCGGCAGACAGAGATGTAGAGGACGATAATTACATGCCTCCCTCCAAAGATGAGGCAAGCCTCGACGACGATGAATTTGTCATGCCCGAGGATCCCGTCGAACAAGAGCGTTTCAAACGCAGGCTTATGGCCACGGCAAGCAGCCTCAAGAAAAAGCAGCAGCAGCTTAGAGCTGACCAAGACTTGCTAGCTGACAGATGGACTGAAGTCCTTGCAGCCGAAGAGTACAAACTCGAACGCCCCTGCAAGAGCTACCCAAAACACAGGCTGCTACCCCGATTAGAGGAGGAAGCACCCAAACCTACATCACCAGCGCATGACGCGGCCGACCGGCCACCTTGTGGCCGTGACAGAGAGGCCTCTAGGCCCTCCACTCAAGCCGCACCCTGGCATCGCTCGAAAAGTACCAAGGCACGGGGAAATGCGGCAGACCTGCGAGACATATTGGAAGACAAGGCAAGGCAAACAAGATCGATCTATGGATCGCGCGGGTGCCCCATGACACGTGATGATAACCGTCACGCCAGATACAGCAATACCGGCCGGGCCGAACACAGTAGACAAAGCTCATTCGAGCTGCGTCGCGATATAGCCCAGTACAGAGGCGCCGCACACCCACTATGCTTCACAGACGAAGTAATGGATCATCAAATCCCCGAGGGTTTCAAACCCGTAAACATTGAATCATACGATGGCACAATAGATCCTGCAGTTTGGATCGAGGACTATCTCCTTCATATCCACATGGCCCGCGGTGATGATCTACACGCCATCAAATACCTCCAACTCAAGCTTAAAGGACCAGCTCGGCATTGGCTTAACAGCTTGCCAGCAGAGTCAATTGGTTGTTGGGAAGACCTGGAAGCCGCATTCCTTGATAACTTCTAGGGCACATATGTGCGACCACCAGACACTGATGACCTTAGCCATATAATTCAGCAGCCAGAGGAATCGGCCAGACAATTCTGGACACGGTTCCTAACAAAGAAAAATCGAATCATCGACTGTCTGGATGCAGAGGCACTAGCAGCCTTCAAACACAACATCCGCGACGAGTGGCTGGCCCGGCACCTAGGACAGGAAAAGCCGAAATCCATGGCAGCCCTCACCACACTCATGACCCGCTTTTGCGCGGGAGAGGAAAACTGGGTAGCTCGTAGTAACAACTTGACCAAAAACCCTGGTAGTTCGGATATCAAGGACAGCAATGGCAGGTCGCGTCGCAACAAGCACAAGCGCCGCATTAACGACGATAATGCTGAGGATACTACAGTCAATGCCGAATTCAGAGGCTCTAAACCAGGTCAGCGGAAAAAGCCATTTAAAAGAAATACCCAGGGCCCGTCCAATTTGGACCGAATACTCGATTGCTCGTGCCAGATACACGGCACCCCCGAAAAACCAGCCAACCACACCAACAGGGATTGTTGGGTGTTCAAGCAGGCAGACAATTTAAATGCCGAAAGCAATGACAAGGGGCTGCATAGCGATGACGAGGAGGAGCCCCGGCCGCCAAACAATAGAGTACAGAGGGGCTTCCCCCCACAAGTGCGGATGGTGAACATGATATACGCAACCCACATACCCAAAAGGGAGCGGAAGCGTGCACTAAGGGACGTATATGCGATGGAGCCAGTCACCCCAAAGTTCAACCCATGGTCCTCCTGCCCGATCACTTTTGATCGAAGTGACCACCCCACTGGCATCCGCCACAGCGGATTCGCCGCATTGGTTCTTGACCCAATCATTGACGGATTTCACCTCACTAGAGTCCTGATGGACGGCGGTAGCAACCTGAACCTGCTTTATCAGGATACAGTGCGCAAAATGGGCTTAGACCCCTCAAGGATAAAACCCACAAAGACGACCTTTAAAGGCGTCATACCAGGTGTAGAGGCCAACTGTACAGGCTCATTTACACTCGAAGTGGTCTTCGGATCCCCGGATAACTTCTGAAGCGAGGAATTAATCTTCGACATAGTCCCGTTCCGCAGCGGCTATCACGCACTGCTTGAATGAACTGCATTCGCAAAGTTCAATGCGGTGCCGCACTACGCGTACCTCAAGCTCAAGATGCCAGGCCCTCGAGGAGTAATTACGGTCAATGGAAACACCGAACGCTCTCTCCAAACGGAGGAGCATACGGCGGCCCTCGCGGCAGAAGTGCAAAGCAGCCTCTCAAGGCAATTCTCGAGTCCGGCTATTAAACGTCCGGACTCCGTCAAGCGCGCCCGGAGTAACTGAAGGAAATATGCCCTAGAGTCAATAATAAAGTTATTATTTATTTACTTATTTCATGATAAATGTTTATTATTCATGCTAGAATTGTATTAACCGGAAACATAATACATGTGTAAATATATAGACAAACAGAGTGTCACTAGTATGCCTCTACTAGACTAGCTCGTTGATCAAAGATGGTTATGTTTCATAGCCATAGACATGGGTTGTCATTTGATTAACGGGATCACATCATTAGGAGAATGATGTGATTGACATGACCCATTCCGTTAGCTTAGCACCCGATTGTTTAGTATGTTGCTATTGCTTTCTTCATGACTTATACACGTTCCTTTGACTATGAGATTATGCAACTCCCGTTTACCAGAGGAATACTTTGTGTGCTACCAAACATCACAACGTAACTGGGTGATTATAAAGGTGCTCCATAGGTGTCTCCGAAGGTACTTGTTGGGTTGGCGTATTTCGAGATTAGGATTTGTCACTCCGATTGTCGGAGAGGTATCTCTGGGCCCTCTCGGTAATGCACATCACTTAAAGCCTTGCAAGCATTGCAACTAATGAGTTAGGTGCGGGATGATGTATTATGGAACGAGTAAAGAGACTTGCCGGTAACGAGATTGAACTAGGTATTGAGATACCGACGATCGAATCTCGGGCAAGTAACATACCGATGACAAAGGGAACAACATATGTTGTTATGCGGTTTGACCGATAAAGATCTTCATAGAATATGTGGGAGCCAATATGGGCATCCAGGTCCCGCTATTGGTTATTGACCGGAAACGTGTCTCGGTCATGTCTACATAGTTCTCGAACCCGTAGGGTCTGCATGCTTAACGTTTCGTTGACGATATAGTATTGTATGAGTTATGTATGTTGGTAACCGAATGTTGTTCGGAGTCCCGGATGAGATCATGGACATGACGAGGAACTCCGGAATGGTCCGGAGATAAAGTTTGATATATGGGATAATAGTGTTTGATCTCCGGAAGGGTTCCAGAATTAACCGGAAGGGGTTCCGGATATTTCCCGAACTGTTTGGGTACGAGAACACATTATTTGGGCCAAAGGGGAAAGCCCACAAGGTTTTTGGAAAGCGCAAAAGGAAGTTTTGCGGAGTCCAGAGACCAGACGCCGGGGTCCCGGGCGTCTGGGTCCAGTCGCCGGGAACCCTGGCGTCTGGCCCTGGAGTCCGAGAAGGACTCTTGCCTTTCGGGTGAAACCGACTTTGTGGAGGCTTTTACTCAAAGTTTTGACCCCAAGGCTCAACATATAAATAGAGGGGCCGGGCTAGCACCAAAGACAGATCAAGAAACACCAAGCCGTGTGCCGGCAACCCCGTCCCCTCTAGTTTATCCTCCGTCAAAGTTTTCGTAGTGCTTAGGCGAAGCCCTGCGGAGATTGTTCTTCACCAACACCGTCACCACGCCGTCGTGCTGCCGGAACTCATCTACTACTTTTCCCGTCTTGCTGGATCGAGAAGGCGAGGACGTCATCGAGCTGAACGTGTGCAGAACTCGGAGGTGCCGTGCGTTCGGTACTTGGATCGGTCGAATCGTGAAGATGTACGACTACATCAACCGCGTTTATAAACGCTTCCGCTAAGCGATCTTCAAGGGTATGAAGATACACTCCCCCTCTCGTTGCTATACTTCACCATGATCTTGCGTGTGCGTAGGAAATTTTTTGAAATTACTACGTTCCCCAATAGTGGTATCAGAGCCAGGTTTTATGCGTAGATGTTATATGCACGAGTAGAGCACAAGTGAGTTGTGGGCGATACAAGTCATACTGCTTACCAGCATGTCATACTTTGGTTCGGCGGTATTTTTGGATGAAGCGGCCCGGACTGACATTACGCGTACGCTTACGCGAGACTGGTTCTACCGACGTGCTTTGCACACAGGTGGCTGGCAGGTGTCTATTTCTCCAACTTTAGTCGAACCGAGTGTGGCTACGCCCGGTCCTTGCGAAGGTTAAAACAACACCAACTTGACAAACTATCGTTGTGGTTTTGATGAGTAGGTAAGAACGGTTCTTGCTAAGCCCGTAGCAGCCACGTAAAATTTGCAACAACAAAGTAGATGACGTCTAACTTGTTTTTGCAGGGCATGTTGTGATGTGATATGGTCAAGACGTGATGCTATATTTTATTGTATGAGATGCTCATGTTTTGTAACCAAGTTATCGGCAACTGGCAGGAGCCATATGGTTGTCGCTTTATTGTATGCAATGCAATCACCCTGTAATGCTTTACTTTATCACTAAGCGGTAGCGATAGTCGTAGAAGCATAAGATTGGCGAGACGACAACGATGCTACGATGGAGATCAAGGTGTCGCGCCGGTGACGATGGTGATCATGGAGGTGCTTCAGAGATGGAGATCACAAGCGCAAGATGATGATGGCCATATCATATCACTTATATTGATTGCATGTGATGTTTATCTTTTATGCATCTTATCTTGCTTTGATTGACGGTAGCATTTTAAGATGATCTCTCACTAATTATGAAGAAGTGTTCTTCCTGAGTATGCACCGTTGCCAAAGTTCGTCGTGCCCAGACACCACGTGATGATCGGGTGTGATAAGCTCTACGTCCATCTACAACGGGTGCAAGCCAGTTTTGCACACGCAGAATACTCAGGTTAAACTTGACGAGCCTAGCATATGCAGATATGGCCTCGGAACACGGAGACCGAAAGGTCGAGCGTGAATCATATAGTAGATATGATCAACATAATGATGTTCACCATTGAAAGCTACTCCATTTCATGTGATGATCGGTTATGGTTTAGTTGATTTGGATCACGTGATCACTTAGAGGATTGGAGGGATGTCTTTCTAAGTGGGAGTTCTTAAGAAATATGATTAATTGAACTTAAATTTATCATGAACTTAGTCCTGGTAGTATTTTGCAAATTATGTTGTAGATCAATAGCTCGCGTTGTTGCTTTCATATGTTTATTTTGATATGTTCCTAGAGAAAACTATGTTGAAAGATGTTAGTAGCAATGATGCGAATTGGATCCGTGATCTGAGGTTTATCCTCATTGCTGCACAGAAGAATTATGTCCTTGATGCACCGTTAGGTGACAGACCTATTGCAGGAGCAGATGCAGACGTTATGAAGGTTTGGCTAGGCCAATGTGATGACTACTTGATAGTTTAGTGCACCATGCTTAACGTCTTAGAATCGAGAAATCAAAGACTTTTTGAACGTCATGGATCATATGAGATGTTCCAGGAGTTGAAGTTAATATTTCAAGCAAATACCCGAGTTGAGAGATATGAAGTCTCCAACAAGTTCTATAGCTAAAAGATGGAGGAGAATAGCTCAAGCAGTGAGCATGTGCTCAGATTGTCTGGGTACTATAATCGCTTGAATCAAGTGGGAGTTAATCTTCCAGATAAAATAGTGATTGACGGAATTCTCTAGTCACCATCACCAAGTTAGTAGAACTTCGTGATGAACTATGATATGCAAGGGATAAAGGAAACGATTCGCAAGCTCTTCGTGATGCTAAAATCGACGTAGGTAGAAATGAAGAAAAACATCAAGTGTTGATGGTTGACAAGACCACTAGTTTCAAGAAAAGGGCGAAGGGAAGAAGGGGAACTTCAAGAAGAACGGCAAGCGAGTTGCTGCTCAAGTGAAGAAGCCCAAGTCTGTACCTAAGCCTGAGACTAAGTGCTTCTACTGCAAAGGGACTGGTCACTGGAAGCGTAACTGCCCCAAGTATTTGGCGGATAAGAAGGATGGCAAAGTGAAGAAAGGTATATTTGATATACATGTTATTGATGTGTACTTTACTAGTGTTTATAGCAATCCCTAAGTATTTGCTACTAGTTCAGTTGCTATGATTAGTAACTCAAAACGGGAGTTGCAGAATAAACAGAGACTAGTTAAGGGTGAAGTGATGATGTGTGTTGGAAGTGGTTCCAAGATCGATATGATCATCATCACAGACTCCATATACTTTCGGGATTAGTGTTGAACCTAAATAAGTGTTATTTGGTGTTTGCGTTGAGCATGAATATGATTTGATAATGTTTATTGCAATACGGTTATTCATTTAAGTTAGAGAACAATTGTTCTTCTGTTTACATGAATAAAACCTTCTATGGTCATACACACCAACGAAAATGGTTTTTGGATCTCGATCGTAGTGATACACATATTCATAATATTGAAGCCAAACGATGCAAAGTTAATAATGATAGTGCAACCTGTTTGTGGCACTCCGTTTTGGTCATATCGGTGTAAAGCGCATGAAGAAACTCCATGCTGATGGGTTTTTGGAATCACTTGATTATGAATCATTTGATGCTTGCGAACCGTGCCTTTTGGGCAAGATGACTAAAACTCTATTCTTCGAAACAATGGAATGAGCTACTGATTTATTGGAAATAATACATACCGATGTATGCGATCCAATGAGTGTTGATGCTCATGGCAGGTATCGTTATTTTTGCTGACCTTCACAAGATGATTTGAGCAAATATGAGTATATCTACTTGATGAAACATAAGTCTGAAATGTTTGAAAAGTTCAAAGAATTTCAGAGTGAAGTGGATAATCATCGTAACAAGAAAATAAAAAGTTTCTACGATATGATCGCAGAGGTAAAATATTTGAGTTACGAGTTTGGCCTTCAGTTAAAACAATGTGAAATAGTTTCACTACTCACGCCACCTGGAACACCATAGTGTATTGGTGTGTACGAACGTCGTAACCGTACTTTATTAGATATGGTGCGATCTATGATGTTTCTTACCGATCTACCACTATCATTTTGGGGTTATGCATTAGAGGTAGCTGCATTCACGTTAAAATAGGGCACCATGTTAATCTGTTGAGACGACACCGTTTGAATTATGGTTTAGCAAGAAACCAAAGTTGTCGTTTCTTAAAGTTTGGGTTGCGATGCTTATGTGAAAAAATATCAACATGATAAGCTTGAACCCAAATCGGAGAAGTGCGTCTTCATAGGATACCCAAAATATTGGGTACACCTTCTATCACAGATCCAAAGGCAAGACATTCGTTACCAAGAATGGATCCTTTCTGGAGAAGGAGTTTCTCTCGAAACAAGTGAGTGGGAGGAAAGTAGAACTTGATAAGGTAACTGTAACTGCTCCCTTATTGGAAAGTAGTGCATCATAGAAATCTGTTCCTGTGACTACTACACCAATTAGTGAGGAAGATAATGATGATGATCATGGAACTTCAGATCAAGTTGTTACTAAACCTCGTAGATCAACCAGAGTAAGATCCACACCTGAGTGGTACGGTAATCCTGTTCTGGAAGTCATGCTACTAGATCATGATGAACCTACGAACTATGAAGAAGCGATGGTGAGCCCAAATTCCGCAAAATAGCTTGAGGCCATGAAATCTGAGATGGGATCCATGTATGAGAACAAAGTATGGACTTTGGTTGACTTGCCTGATGATCGGCAAGCAATAGAAAATAAATGGATCTTCAAGAGGAAGACGGACGCTGATATTAATGTTACTATCTACAAAGCTAGACTTGTTGAAAAACGTTTTTGACAAAGTTCAAGGTGGTTACTACAATGAGATTTTCTCACTCGTATCGATGCTTAAAGTCTGTCTGAATCATGTTAACAATTGCCAGATTTTATGAAATCTGGCAAATGGATAAACAAAACTACATTCCTAAATGGATTTAAAGAAGAGTTGTATATGATACAACCAGAAGGTTTTGTCAATCCTAAAGGTGCTAACAAAATATGCAAGCTCCAGCGATCCATCTATGGACTGGTGCAAGCATCTCGGAGTTGGAATACACCCTTTGATAAGTTGATCAAAGCATATAGTTTTATACAGGCTTGCGGTGAAGCCTGTATTTACAAGAAAGTGAGTGGGAGCACTACAGCCTTTCTGATAAGTATATGTGAATGACATATTGTTGATCGAAAATAATGTAGAATTATTCTACAAAGCATAAAGGAGTGTTTGAAAGGAGTTCTTCAAAGAAAGACCTCGGTGAAGCTGCTTACATATTGAGCATCAAGATCTATAGAGATAGATCAAGACGCTTGATAAGTTTTCAATGAATACATACATTGACAAGATTTTGAAGTAGTTCAAAATGGGACAGTCAAAGAAAGAGTTCTTGCCTATGTTACAAGGTGTGAGATTGAGTAAGACTCAAAACCCGACCACGGCAGAAGATAGAAAGAGAATAAAAGTCGTTCCCTATGCATCAGCCATAGGTTCTATAAAGTATGCCATGCTGTGTACCAGATCTATTGCATACCCTACCACTAAGCTTGGCAAGGGAGTGCAATAGTGATCTAGGAGTAGATCAATGGACAGCGGTCAAAATTATCCTTAGTGGAATAAGGACATGTTTCTCAATTATGGAAGTGATAAAAGGTTCATCGTAAAGGGTTACATCGATGCAAGTTTTGACACTAATCTAGATGACTCTAAGTCTCGGTCTAGATACATATTGAAAGTGGGAGCAATTAGCTAGAGTAGCTCCGTGCAGAGCATTGTAGACATAGAAATTTGCAAAATACTTACGGATCTGAATGTGACAGACCCGTTGACTAAAATTATCTCACAAGAAAAACATGATCACACCTTAGTACTCTTTGGGTGTTAATCACATAGCGATGTGACTAGATTATTGACTCTAGTAAACCCTTTGGGTGTTGGTCACATGACGATGTGAACTATGGGTGCTAATCACATGGTGATGTGAATTATTGGTGTTAAATCACATGGCGATGTGAACTAGATTATTGACTCTAGTGCAAGTGGGATACTGAAGGAAATATGCCCTAGAGGCAATAATAAAGTTATTATTTATTTCCTTATTTCATGATAAATGTTTATTATTCATGCTAGAATTGTACTAACCGGAAACATAATACATGTGTGAATATATAGACAAACAGAGTGTCACTAGTATGCCTCTACTAGACTAGCTCGTTGATCAAAGATGGTTATGTTTCCTAGCCATAGACATGGGTTGTCATTTGATTAACGGGATCACATCATTAGGAGAATGATGTGATTGACATGACCCATTCCGTTAGCTTAGCACCCGACCGTTTAGTATGTTGCTATTGCTTTCTTCATGACTTATACATGTTCCTATGACTATGAGATTATGCAACTCCTGTTTACCAGAGGAACACTTTGTGTGCTACCAAACGCCACAACGTAACTGGGTGATTATAAAGGTTCTCTGCAGGTGTCTCCGAAGGTACTTGTTGGGTTGGCGTATTTTGAGATTAGGATTTGTCACTCCGATTGTCGGAGAGGTATCTCTAGGCCCTCTCGGTAATGCACATCACTTAAAGCCTTGCAAGCATTGCAACTAATGAGTTAGTTGCGGGATGATGTATTATGGAACGAGTAAAGAGACTTGCCGGTAACAAGATTGAACTAGGTATTGAGATACCGACGATCGAATCTCGGGCAAGTAACATACCGATGACAAAGGGAACAACGTATGTTGTTATGCGGTTTGACAGATAAAGATCTTCGTAGAATATGTGGGAGCCAATATGGGCATCCAGGTCCCGATATTGGTTATTGACCGGAAACGTGTCTCGGTCATGTCTACATAGTTCTCGAACCCGTAGGGTCCGCACGCTTAACGTTTCGTTGACGATATAGTATTATATGAGTTATGTATGTTGGTAACCGTATGTTGGTTCGGAGTCCCGGATGAGATCATGGACATGACGAGGAACTCCGGAATGGTCCGGAGATAAAGTTTGATATATGGGATAATAGTGTTTGATCTCCAAAAGGGTTCCGGAATTCACCAGAAGGGGTTCCGGATATTTCCCGAACTGTTTGGGTACCAGAACACATTATTTGGGCCAAAGGGGAAAGCCCACAAGGTTTCTGGAAAGTGCAAAAGGAAGTTTTGCAAAGTCCAGGGGCCAGACGCCAGGGTCCCTGGCGTCTGGGTCCAGTCACCGGGAACCCTGGCGTCTGGCCCTGGAGTCCGAGAAGGATCTTGCCTTTCGGGTGAAACCGACTTTGTGGAGGCTTTTACTCCAAGTTTCGACCCCAAGGCTCAACATATAAATAGAGGGGCAGGGCTAGCACCAAAGACAAATCAAGAAACACCAAGCCGTGTGCCGGCAACCCCATCCCCTCTAGTTTATCCTCCGTCATAGTTTCCGTAGTGCTTAGGCGAAGCCCTGCGGAGATTGTTCTTCACCAACACCGTCACCACGCCGTCGTGCTGCCGGAGCTCATCAACTACTTCGCTCGTCTTGCTGGATCGAGAAGGCGAGGACGTCATCGAGCTGAACGTGTTCAGAACTCGGAGGTGCCGTGTGTTCGGTACTTGGATCGGTCGGATCATGAAGACATACGACTACATCAACCGCGTTGATAAACGCTTCCGCTTAGCGATCTTCAAGGGTATGAAGATACACCCCCCCTCTCGTTGCTATACATCACCATGATCTTGCGTGTGCGTAGGAATTTTTTTGAAATTACTACGTTCCCCAACAGTGGTATCAGAGCCAGGTTTTATGCGTAGATGTTATATGCATGAGTAGAACACAAGTGAGTTGTGGGCGATACAAGTCATATGTCTTACCAGCATGTCATACTTTGGTTCAGCGGTATTGTTGGATGAAGCGGCCCGGACTGACATTACGCGTACGCTTACGCGAGACTGGTTCTACCGACGTGCTTTGCACACAGGTGGCTGGCGGGTGTCAGTTTCTCCAACTTTAGACGAACCGAGTGTGGCTACGCCCGGTCCTTGTGATGGTTAAAACAGCACCAACTTGACAAACTATCGTTGTGGTTTTGATGAGTAGGTAAGAACGGTTCTTGCTAAGCCCGTAGCATCCACGTAAAATTTGCAACAACAAAGTAGAGGACGTCTAACTTGTTTTTGCAGGGCATGTTGTGATGTGATATGGTCAAGACGTGATGCTATATTTTATTGTATGAGATGCTCATGTTTTGTAACCGAGTTATCGGCAACTGGCAGGAGCCATATGGTTGTCGCTTTATTGTATGCAATGCAATCACCCTGTAATGCTTTACTTTATCACTAAGCGGTAGCGATAGTCGTAGAAGCATAAGATTGGCGAGACGACAACGATGCTACGATGGAGATCAAGGTGTCGCGCCGGTGACGATGGTGATCATGGAGGTGCTTTGGAGATGGAGATCACAAGCACAAGATGATGATGGCCATATCATATCACTTATATTGATTGCATGTGATGTTTATCTTTTATGCATCTTATCTTGCTTTGATTGACGGTAGCATTTTAAGATGATCTCTCACTAATTATCAAGAAGTGTTCTTCCTGAGTATGCACCGTTGCCAAAGTTCGTCGTGCCCAAACACCACGTGATGATCGGGTGTGATAAGCTCTACGTCCATCTACAAGGGGTGCAAGCCAGTTTTGCACACGCAGAATACTCAGGTTAAACATGACGAGCCTAGCATATGCAGATATGGCCTCGGAACACGGAGACCGAAAGGTCGAGCGTGAATCATATAGTAGATATGATCAACATAATGATGTTCACCATTGAAAGCTACTCCATTTCACGTGATGATCGGTTATGGTTTAGTTGATTTGGATCACGTGATCACTTAGAGGATTAGAGGGATGTCTTTCTAAGTGGGAGTTCTTAAGCAATATGATTAATTGAACTTAAATTTATCATGAACTTAGTCCTGGTAATATTTTGCAAATTATGTTGTAGATCAATAGCTCGCGTTGTTGCTTTCATATGTTTATTTTGAGATGTTCCTAGAGAAAACTGTGTTGAAAGATGTTAGTAGCAATAATGCGGGTTGGATCCGTGATCTGAGGTTTATCCTCATTGCTGCACAGAAGAATTATGTCCTTGATGCACCGTTAGGTGACAGACCTATTGCAAGAGCAGATGCAGACGTTATGAACGTTTGGGTAGCTCAATGTGATGACTACTTGATAGTTTAGTGCACCATGCTTAACGGCTTAGAATCGAGACATCAAAGAATTTTTGAACGTCATGGATCATATGAGATGTTCCAGGAGTTGAAGTTAATATTTCAAGCAAATACCCGAGTTGAGAGATATGAAGTCTCCAACAAGTTCTATAGCTAAAAGATGGAGGAGACTAGCTCAAGCAGTGAGCATGTGCTCAGATTGTCTGGGTACTACAATCGCTTGAATCAAGTGGGAGTTAATCTTCCAGATAAAATAGTGATTGACGGAATTATCTAGTCACCATCACCAAGTTAGTAGAACTTCGTGATGAACTATGATATGCAAGGGATAACGGAAAAGATTCCCAAGCTCTTCGTGATGCTAAAATCGACGAAGGTAGAAATCAAGAAAAAACATCAAGTGTTGATGGTTGACAAGACCACTAGTTTCAAGAAAAGGGCAAAGGGAAGAAGGGGAACTTCAAGAAGAACGGCAAGCGAGTTGCTGCTCAAGTGAAGAAGCCCAAGTCTGTACCTAAGCCTGAGACTAAGTGCTTCTACTGCAAAGGGACTGGTCACTGGAAGCGGAACTGCCCCTAGTATTTGGCGGATAAGAAGGATGGCAAAGTGAAGAAAGGTATATTTGATATACATGTTATTGATGTGTACTTTACTAGTGTTTATAGCAATCCCTAAGTATTTGATACTAGTTCAGTTGCTATGATTAGTAACTCAAAACGGGAGTTGCAGAATAAACAGAGACTAGTTAAGGGTGAAGTGACGATGTGTGTTGGAAGTGGTTCCAAGATCGATATGATCATCATCACAGACTCCATATACTTTCGGGATTAGTGTTGAACCTAAATAAGTGTTATTTGGTGTTTGCGTTGAGCATGAATATGATTTGATAATGTTTATTGCAATACGGTTATTCATTTAAGATAGAGAAAAATTGTTGTTCTGTTTACATGAATAAAACCTTCTATGGTCATACACACCAACGAAAATGGTTTTTGGATCTCGATCGTAGTGATACACATATTCATAATATTGAAGCCAAAAGATGCAAAGTTAATAATGATAGTGCAACTTGTTTGTGGCACTGCCGTTTAGGTCATATCGGTGTAAAGCGCATGAAGAAACTCCATGCTAATGGGTTTTTGGAATCACTTGATTATGAATCATTTGATGCTTGCGAACCGTGCCTTTTGGGCCAGATGACTAAAACTCTATTCTTCGGAACAATGGAACAAGCTACTGATTTATTGGAAATAATACATACCGATGTATGCGATCCAATGAGTGTTGATGCTCGTGGCAGGTATCGTTATTTTTGCTGACCTTCACAAGATGATTTGAGCAAATATGAGTATATCTACTTGATGAAACATAAGTCTGAAATGTTTGAAAAGTTCAAAGAATTTCAGAGTGAAGTGGATAATCATCGTCACAAGAAAATAAAAAGTTTCTACGATATGATCGCAGAGGTAAAATATTTGAGTTATGAGTTTGGCCTTCAGTTAAAACAATGTGAAATAGTTTCACTACTCACGCCACCTGGAACACCATAGTGTATTGGTGTGTACGAACGTCGTAACCGTACTTTATGAGATATGGTGCGATCTATGATGTTTCTTACCGATCTACCACTATCATTTTGGGGTTATGCATTAGAGGTAGCTGCATTCACGTTAAAATAGGGCACCATATTAATCTGTTGAGACGACTCCGTTTGAATTATGGTTTAGCAAGAAACCAAAGTTGTCATTTCTTAAAGTTTTGGTTGCGATGCTTATGTGAAAAAATTTCAACATGATAAGCTTGAACCCAAATCGGAGAAGTGCGTCTTCATAGGATACCCAAAATATTGGGTGCACCTTCCATCACAGATCCAAAGGCAAGACATTCGTTACCAAGAATGGATCCTTTCTGGAGAAGGAGTTTCTCTCGAAAGAAGTGAGTGGGAGGAAAGTAGAACTTGATAAGGTAACTGTACTTGCTCCCTTATTGGAAAGTAGTTCATCACAGAAATCTGTTCCTGTGACTACTACACCAATTAGTGAGGAAGATAATGATGATGATCATGGAACTTCAGATCAAGTTGTTACTAAACCTCGTAGATCAACTAGAGTAAGATCCGCACCTGAGTGGTACGGTAATCCTGTTCTGGAAGTCATGCTACTAGATCATGATGAACCTCGGAACTATGAAGAAGCGATGGTGAGCCCAGATTCCGCAAAATAGCTTGAGGCCATGAAATCTGAGATGGGATCCATGTATGAGAACAAAGTATGGACTTTGGTTGACTTGCCCGATGATCGGCAAGCAATAGAAAATAAATGGATCTTCAAGAGGAAGAAGGACGCTGATATTAGTGTTACTATCTACAAAGCTAGACTTGTTGAAAAACGTTTTTGACAAAGTTCAAGGTGGTTACTACAATGAGATTTTCTCACTCGTATCGATGCTTAAAGTCTGTCCGAATCATGTTAACAATTGCCAGATTTTATGAAATCTGGCAAATGGATAAACAAAACTACATTCCTAAATGGATTTAAAGAAGAGTTGTATATGATACAACCAGAAGGTTTTGTCAATCCTAAAGGTGCTAACAAAATATGCAAGCTCCAGCGATCCATCTATGGACTGGTGCAAGCATCTCGTAGTTGGAATACACGCTTTGATAAGTTGATCAAAGCATATAGTTTTATACAGGCTTGCGGTGAAGCCTGTATTTACAAGAAAGTGAGTGGGAGCACTACAGCCTTTCTGATAAGTATATGTGAATGACATATTGTTGATCGAAAATAATGTAGAATTATTCTACAAAGCATAAAGGAGTGTTTGAAAGGAGTTCTTCAAAGAAAGACCTCGGTGAAGCTGCTTACATATTGAGCATCAAGATCTATAGAGATAGATCAAGACGCTTGATAAGTTTTCAATGAATACATACATTGACAAGATTTTGAAGTAGTTCAAAATGGGACAGTCAAAGAAAGAGTTCTTGCCTGTGTTACAAGGTGTGAGACTGAGTAAGACTCAAAACCCGACCACGGCAGAAGATAGAAAGAGAATAAAAGTCATTCCCTATGCATCAGCCATAGGTTCTATAAAGTATGCCATGCTGTGTACCAGATCTATTGCATACCCTACCACTAAGCTTGGCAAGGGAGTGCAATAGTGATCTAGGAGTAGATCAATGGACAGCAGTCAAAATTATCCTTAGTGGAATAAGGATATGTTTCTCAATTATGGAAGTGATAAAAGGTTCGTCGTAAAGGGTTACGTCGATGCAAGTTTTGACACTAATTTAGATGACTCTAAGTCTCGGTCTAGATACATATTGAAAGTGGGAGCAATTAGCTAGAGTAGCTCCGTGCAGAGCATTGTAGACATAGAAATTTGCGAAATACTTACGGATCTGAATGTGACAGACCCGTTGACTAAAATTATCTCACAAGAAAAACATGATCACACCTTAGTACTCTTTGGGTGTTAATCACATAGCGATGTGACTAGATTATTGACTCTAGTAAACCCTTTGGGTGTTGGTCACATGACGATGTGAACTATGGGTGCTAATCACATGGTGATGTGAATTATTGGTGTTAAATCACATGGCGATGTGAACTAGATTATTGACTCTAGTGCAAGTGGGAGACTAAAGGAAATATGCCCTAGAGGCAATAATAAAGTTATTATTTATTTCCTTATTTCATGATAAATGTTTATTATTCATGCTAGAATTGTACTAACCGGAAACATAATACATGTGTGAATATATAGACAAACAGAGTGTCACTAGTATGCCTCTACTAGACTAGCTCGTTGATCAAAGATGGTTATGTTTCCTAGCCATAGACATGGGTTGTCATTTGATTAACGGGATCACATCATTAGGAGAATGATGTGATTGACATGACCCATTCCGTTAGCTTAGCACCCGACCGTTTAGTATGTTGCTATTGGTTTCTTCATGACTTATACATGTTCCTATGACTATGAGATTATGCAACTCCCGTTTACCAGAGGAACACTTTGTGTGCTACCAAACGCCACAACGTAACTGGGTGATTATAAAGGTGCTCTATAGGTGTCTCCGAAGGTACTTGTTGGGTTGGCGTATTTCGAGATTAGGATTTGTCACTCTGATTGTCGGAGAGGTATCTCTGGGCCCTCTCGGTAATGCACATCACTTAAAGCCTTGCAAGCATTGCAACTAATGAGTTAGTTGCGGGATGATGTATTATGGAACGAGTAAAGAGACTTGCCGGTAACGAGATTGAACTAGGTATTGAGATACCGACGATCGAATCTTGGGCAAGTAACATACCGATGACAAAGGGAACAACCTATGTTGTTATGCGGTTTGACCGATAAAGATCTTCGTAGAATATGTGGGAGCCAATATGGGCATCCAGGTCCCGCTA
The DNA here is from genome assembly GCF_002162155.2 of Triticum dicoccoides. NCBI lineage: Eukaryota > Viridiplantae > Streptophyta > Magnoliopsida > Poales > Poaceae > Triticum > Triticum dicoccoides. The sequence goes on along the minus strand of NC_041389.1, from coordinate 663,334,674 downwards.
TTGGTTATTGACCGGAAACGTGTCTCGGTCATGTCTACATAGTTCTTGAACCCGTAGGGTCCGCACGCTTAACGTTTCGTTGACGATATAGTATTATATGAGTTATGTATATTGGTAACCGAATGTTGTTCGGAGTCCCGGATGAGATCATGGACATGAAGAGGAACTCCGGAATGGTCCGGAGATAAAGTTTGATATATGGGATAATAGTTTTTGATCTCTGGAAGGGTTCCGGAATTCACCGGAAGGGGTTCCGGATGTTTCCCGAACTGTTTGGGTACAAGAACACATTATTTGGGCCAAAGGGGAAAGCCCACAAGGTTTTTGGAAAGCGCAAAAGGAAGTTTTGCGGAGTCCAGGGGCCAGACGCCAGGGTCCCTGGCGTCTGGGTCCAGACGCCGGGAACCCTGGCGTCTGGCCCTGGAGTCTGAGAAGGACTCTTGCCTTTCGGGTGAAACCGACTTTGTGGTGGCTTTTACTCCAAGTTTCGACCCCAATACTCAACATATAAATAGAGGGGCAGGGCTAGCACCAAAGACAGATCAAGAAACACCAAGCCATGTGCCGGCAACCCCGTCCCCTCTAGTTTATCCTCCGTCATAGTTTCCGTAGTGCTTAGGCAAAGCCCTGCGGACATTGTTCTTCACCAACACCGTCACCACGCCGTCGTGCTGCCGGAACTCATCTACTACTTCGCCCGTCTTGCTGTATCGAGAGGGCGAGGACGTCATCGAGCTGAACGTGTGCAGAACTCGGAGGTGTCGTGCGTTCGGTACTTGGATCGGTGGGATCGTGAAGACGTACGACTATATCAACCGCGTTGATAAACGCTTCCGCTTAGCGATCTTCAAGGGTATGAAGATACACTCCCCCTCTCGTTGCTATACATCACCATGATCTTGCGTGTGCGTAGGAATTTTTTTGAAATTACTATGTTCCCCAACAGTAACCTACAACAAGACCGCCTGGCACGCTCCGAGCACGCGTAGCAATGCGGCCCCAACCCCAACCCTCGCGAAATTGTGAAACCAGTACTACGCGTACACAACTACGCTCTGGAAATACCATGGGCATAGGGGGAGGGGCACGACCACGGCATGCCCAGCATGCGGCTTAACCGCACTAGGGGCTCCCGATTGTGTCATTCTTTTTTCTTTTTCTCTTACTTTCAGGACTCCATTCTCAAGAAGCCCTCTCCGGCATTAGAATCGCCGAACACACGATGCAACAGCCAGGGAAGTAGAAAGCTACGTCGAGTGTCCAGGTGGTCTCTATTACGAGCAGTATACCTGTTTTACATACCATCCCGCAAGCTTACCCCTGGAGGGGGACATGTTAAAAGTCCCGTTCCTTGCTTATCGCACTATTTGTATCATTCTGCTTTCATTGCAGTCCCTTTCGAATAAAACAATACATAGCTTTTGCCTATTATTGCATTCCTTTTTTTTCTTTTCTATCTATATATGTCCAGTTATGACATTGTGCAACCGTACAATTTGGTACGACCAATACACCAGGGGCTTATGTACCCCAAAATATGGTGTGATAAGTCCGAACACTTTCACAAGTGCGGCACCCTGAACTTATAGCATTATATGCATCAGCTCCGAATCATGTCTTGGGTCAATAGTTGGGTTTGCCCGGCTCCCATGTTTTGGTACCTTACGTTCCGTTATATCGGCTAAGGTAGCGCTGGGAGAACCACTGCGATTGTGCCCCAGTTGAGCTGGGTTAAGCACCTCAGTGGAGAAAGCTAAAACTGACCGTCATGATAGGGCGAGAGCCGGTCGCTGTTCGAGAGGTTTTCAAGTCCCTAAAGACTTATGGCGCTTAGAGCGAGGAGCAGGCATTGTCCCGCCTAGGCGTGGATAGCGCCCCGAACTCGGTCTTCCGAATACTAGGGGCTTCGCCAAAATTTAAAACTATAGAATTCTATGGCTAAGTGAGAGTGTTCAAGCATTATAGTCCGGTTGCATGGTTCATTGCGTTGAGCGCCTCCCTCGAAGGACCCAAGAATGGGAACAAGAGCGCTCAATTTTATCCCGAACACCCCAGCACTCGGGGCATGGGGGCTGAAGCCAACGACTCGCCATCTCTCAAATTTAATAAACGGCCGCACAGAAGGTAATATTTTAAATTCACAAGCGTTGCTTAGCGCATATGAACAAGTTTTCAGCGTATAGGATAACAAATGTGAGTTTAATCAAAAATTACATCTTTGGAGCATTCACCCGCTATAAGACGGGCACCCTTCAGGACGCCCTCATAATACATCTCGGGCTTGCGATACTCCTTGCCCGGCGGTGGTCCGTCCGTCACAAGCTTCTCTGCGTCCAGCTTGCCCCAATGCACTTTGGCACGGGCAAGGGCCCTACGGGCACCTTCAATGCAGACGGAGTGCTTGATGACTTCAATCCATGGACAGGCATCCACCAGCCGCCGCACTAGCCCAAAGTAGCTCCCAGGCATGGCTTCCTTAGGCCACAACCGAACTATGAGGCCCTTCATGGCCTGTTCGGCCACATTACGCTCAAGGGCACCGGGTGTCCGGCCTCAGCATACTGAGACCAGAACACCTTCTCCGTCGAGCTCCCCTCCTCGGCTCGGTAGAACGCGGCAGCATCGGACACACTGCGGGGCAGATCTGTGAAGGCTCCTGGAGAGCTCTGGATTCGGGTAAGTAACAGATAATTGACTTTCACGTGCTTGCTTTGCATAAAGAATGCCTTACCCGCCGCTATATTCTTTATCGCCTCAATCTCCTGGAGGGCTCTTTGGGCTTTGGCTTTAGCGGCTTTGGCACTCTCAAGGGCCGAGGCGAGCTCGGAATTTCGAGTCTTCCCGTCACGCTCCAAACTCTGGTGTTTTTCCACAAGAGCCTAGAGCTCTTGCTGCACCTCTGCCACCCGCGCCTCCTGCTTCTCTCGCTCGGTGCGTTCCGCGGCCGCTTTTCTTTTGGCCGTGGACACCTCTTCCTTCAGGGTCGCCACCTCGATCGGGGCCCATGCAATACCCACGTTATTCCTGTCATTTTTTGCAACCACATCTTTTACATACTCCCATAAGGTATTACTTACCTTCCTTGTCCTCAAGCTGCTTTTTGGCAAGGCCGAGCTCGTTCTCGGACCTCTCGAGGCTCTCCTTAAATGCATTGACCTCCACAGTCAGTGCGGCAGAGGTCAGCAGCGCAGCCTGCATTCCCATATTGACATACTTATGTTAGACTCCTGCGTATATCTTTTTAGATCCTCAGTTCGGCTTTTCTTTCCGAACACCAAACTAAGCATCAGGGGCTACTGTCTATGCGATAATATTTTTACATATTCTAAATACATACCTCAAAGCCTGTTAGAAGGCTGGTACAGGCTTCAGTCAACCCGCTCTTGGCGGACTGAACTTTCTGGATCACCACACTCATAACAGTGCGGGGCTCCTCGTCGATGGAGGCCCTGTTAAGCGCCTCCAGCAGGCTATCCGATGCCTCCAGTTGGACGGAGGTCACCGGCGTCGCAGTCTTGCCCTTCTTAGGAAGGGGCCGCCTACCGGACTTCGGAACCACTGAAGGTTCCGGTACGGAGTCCGGACCAGGGTCGGACTTAGAGCCCTTGGGGGTTTCATCCCCTTCGCGCCTGGAGTCTGGGAGGTTGCCTTGCGGCACCTCTTGGGCCACCTCCTCCTGACCGGGCCCCTCTTGGGACCCCACCTCGGTGTCGTCCGCGACGCGAGGAGACGAGGCGGCCAGAAGTGAAGCGCTATCCACATCCGACGGATCTAGGGACCCACTCGACGAAGCGGCGAGCTCGTCCTTGTGTGGTTTGCATAGTTGGATTCGGCGTTAAAAGACACTATGCGACAAATGAAAAGCCATGAGTTATTCCGGAATCCGGACGCTTACGATATCGCCAGGGGCTTGGCCCTCAATGGCTACTCCTCTTCGCCATCGTCAGCGTTGGTGGAGAACTCCGGAGGAAGGGTCCTTCATTTCTTGGACCCTCCGGCCTCCCCAGTCGGGGCGGCCTTCCTTTTCTTCTCTCCCCCCGCTGGGGGAGAGGCTTCTTTTTCCTCCTCCTCGTTTTCATGAGAGGATTCCGCCTTAGAGTCGTCGGACGATGAGTCCAACAACACCGGGCGCCGGGCACTCCTTCGAGTGCTCGTGGCCTTCTTCTTGGCCTTCTTCTCCGGCACCACGTGAGGTGCCGGAACCAGCAGCCCCGTCAAGCGGGCGTCCGCTGGGTCTTCTGGCAAGGGAGCCGGACAGTTAACTTGCCCGGACGTGTTCTGCCAGTCCTGTCAAAGGTAAGGGAGTTTAGATCCCGCATAGAGTCAAACTATAAAAAAAAGAGTCCCGTAAAGGGTAAAATAGCTTACCTCGGTAGCTTGAAGCTACGAGCTAAATCCGCGATCTTCGGTAGCAGATGTGGGAGCCTTGGCACCCTTGAACAGCACCTTCCAGGCATCTTCGTACATAGTGTCGAAAAGCCTTTTCAAAGTTTGGTTTTGTGCTGGATCAAACTCCCACAATTTGAAGGCCCGTTGTTGGCATGGGAGGATCTCGCGGATGAGCATAACCTGGACTACGTTGACAAGCCTGAGATTCTTGTTCACCGGGGTTTGCATGCAGGTTTGGAGTCCGGTCAGCTCTTCCGGATTACCCCACGTCAGGCCCGTCCCTTTCCAAGAGGTGAGCCGTGTAGGAAAACCAGGCCGGAATTCGGGGGCCGCCGCCCATTTAGGGTCACGCGGCTCGGTGATGTAGAACCACCCCGATTGCCACCCCTTCACGGTCTCCACAAAGGAGCCCTCGAGCCATAGGACGTTGGCCATTTTGCCAACCATGGCACCTCCGCACTCCGCTTGGCGGCCACCCACTACCTTCGGCTTGACATTGAAGGTCTTCAGCCATAATCCGAAGTGGGGCTGGATGCAGAGAAGGGCCTCACACACGACGATGAATGCCGAGATGTTGAGGATGAAATTCGGGGCCAGATCGTGGAAATCTAGGCCGTAGTAGAACATGAGCCCTCGGACAAATGGGTGAAGTGGAAAACCTAGTCCGTGGAGGAAGTGGGCAAGGAACACCACCCTCTCATGGGGCCTGGGGGTGGGGATGAGCTGCCCCTCATCGGGGAGCCGATGCGCGATGTCGCCGGACAAGTATCCGGCCTTCCGCAGTTTTTTGACTTGTCCCTCCATGACGGAGGAGACCATCCACTTGCCTCCCGCTCCGGACATGGCTGGAGAAAGTTGAGGAGGGATGTGCGGACTTGGGCGCTGGAGCTCGAGTGCGCGGAAATGGATGAGCAAAGGAGGAAGAAGGCATAGGTAAAAAGGTGGATCATTATCCCCTTATATGGACGGACGAAGCTATGCGTCCCCACCAGCCTGGTAAAACTCGCTTATCTCCCAAGCGCCGTAATCAATGGCGCGGTTGGGTTACCCACGCCTGTATTGATGAGAATCCCGGAATAAGGGGGCACAATCTCCGCTTTGATAAGACGTGCCAAGGAAACCGCCTCGCTAAACGCGCTGAGGTGGGACAGTAAAAACGATTCGAATAAAGGCCTAGCCGTGGTGTGATGTCACGCTGCGGAATACATCAGCAGATTTGTGTAAAGATTATTCTCTCTACGGTGGTATGTGGAACTTGTTTTGCAGAGCCGGACACTATCCTTGTGTTCAAAATCTTCTATGAAGAATTCGGAGGAGGAACCCGCCTTGCAATGCCGAAGACAATATGCGCGCCGGACTCGTCGTCATTGAAGCCTAGTTCAGGGGCTACTGAGGGAGTCCTGGATTAGGGGGTGTCCGGATAGCCGAACTATCACCTTTGGCCGGACTCCTGGACTATGAAGATACAAGATTGAAGACTTTGTCCCGTGTCCGGATGTGACTTTCCTTGGCGTGGAAGGCAAGCTTGGCGATACGGATATGTAGATCTCCTGCCATTGTAACCGACTCTGTGTAACCCTAACCCTCTTCGGTGTCTATATAAACCGGAGGGTTTTAGTCCGTAGGACGAACAACAATCATACCATAGGCTAGCTTCTAGGGTTTAGCCTCTCTGATCTCGTGGTAGATCTACTCTTGTACTACCCATATCATCAATATTAATCAAGCAGGAGTAGGGTTTTACTTCCATCGAGAGGGCCCGAACCTGGGTAAAAACATCGTGTCCCTTGTCTCATGTTACCATCCGCCTAGACGCACAGTTCGGGACCCCCTACCCGAGATCCGCCGGTTTTGACACCGACAGGCATCCTTGAAGAGAGTAGGCCAATAAAAACCGGATTGCAATACCTTATGTGCAGTTATATCTCCAGCGTGGTGTCCTCCATAAGCTTTGGAGTGACACTTGCGTAGGATTTGTTCATGTTCATGCTCAGGCACACAACGTCTAATAACACCATCTACTCCTTCTTTATAAAGATGTGGGTCATCCCAAAAGTAATGTTGCAAATCATAGAAAAACTTTTTCTTTTGTTGGTATGTGAAGCTAGGTGGTATAAATTTAGCAACAATATAATTAGCATAATCAGCATACCATGGAGTGCTACGAGAAGTGCTTATGACATTTAATTGTTCATCAAGAAAGCTATCATCAATAGGTAGTGGGTCATCAAGAACATTCTCTAACCTAGATAAGTTATCTGCAACGGGGTTCTCAGCTCCTTTTCTATCAACAATATGCAAATCAAATTTTTGCAGCAAGAGAACCCATCTAATAAGTCTAGGTTTTGCATCTTTCTTTTCCATAAGATATTTAATAGCAGCATGATCAGTGTGAATAGTTACTTCAGAATTAACAATTTAGGGTCTGAATTTATCACAAGCAAATACAACTGCTAAAAGTTCCTTTTCAGTAGTAGCATAATTCCTTTGAGCTTTGTCTAGAGTCTTACTAGCATAATGGATAACATTTAATTTCTTATCAACTCTTTGACCTAGATCAGCACCTACAGCATAATCACTAGCATCACACATAATTTCAAAGGGTAAATTCCAATCAGGTGGCTGAACAACAGGTGCGGAGACTAATGCTTTCTTAAGTATTTCAAATGCTTCTACACAATCATCATCAAAGAAAAATTGTACATATTTTTGTAATAAATTAGTCAGAGGACGGGAAATTTTTGAGAAGTCCTTAATGAACCTCCTATAAAATCCGGCATGACCAAGGAAACTTCTTATACCTTTGATGTCCTTGGGACATGGCATCTTTTCAATAGCATCAACCTTGGCTTTATCAACTTCAATACCTCTTTCAGAAACTTTGTGCCCCAAGACAATACCTTCATTAACCATAAAGTGGCACTTTTCCCAATTCAAGACACGACTAGTTTCTTCACATCTCTGCAAAACTCGATCAAGATTGCTCAAGCAATCATCAAAAGAGGAACCATAGACGAAAAAAGCGTCCATGAAAACCTCACAATTTTTTTCACAAAAATCGGAGAATATAGCCATCATGCATCTTTGAAAGGTAGCAGGTGCATTACATAGACTAAAAGGCATACGTCTATAAGCAAAAGTACCAAAAGGGCAAGTAAAAGTAGTCTTTGATTGATCTTTAGCCGACACATGTATTTGAGAGAAACCAGAATAACCATCTAGAAATCAATAATGTGTATGTTTGCATAATCTTTCTAGCATTTGATCAATAAAAGGTAAGGGGTAATGATCTTTCTTAGTAGCTTTATTTAATTTGCGGAAATCAATTACCATCCTATAACCTGTGATAATTCTTTGTGGGATCAATTCATCTTTATCATTAGGGACAACAATAATACCTCCCTTCTTAGGGACACAATGGACAGGACTTACCCACTGACTATCAGCAACGTGATAAATTATACCTGCCTCCAGAAGCTTGAGTATTTCTTTTCTTACCATTTCTTTCATTTTAGGATTCAAACGTCATTGAGGATCACGAACTGGTTTGGCATCCGCTTCCAAATTTATTTTATGTTGACATAGAGTGGGACTAATGCCCTTAAGATCATCAAGAGTATATCCAATAGCGGCACGGTGCTTCTTCAGAGTTTTCAATAATCTTTCTTCTTCATGCTCTGAAAGGTTAGCACTAATAATAACAGGATATATTTTCTTTTCATGAAGATAAGCATATTTAACATTATGAGGCAACGGATTAAGCTCAAACACGGGATCAACCTTGGGTGGAGGAGGATCCCCTAGGATTTCAACAGGAAAATTGTGTTGCAGAATAGGTTCCTATTTAAAGAATACTTCATCTATTTCCCTTCTTTCATTCATGAACGTCATTTTCATGGTCTAGCAAATAGTGTTCTAAAGGATCACTAGGAGGTACAGCAATAGAAGCAAGACCGATAATATCATCCTTACTAGGCAATTCTTCTTCACGGTGTTGTTTACTAAATTTAGAGAAATTAAACTCATGAATCATATCATCCAAGCCAATAGTAACAACATTCTTTTTTGCAGTCTATCTTAGCATTAACAGTATTCAAGAAGGGTCTACCAAATAAAATGGGACAAAAGCTATCTTGTGGAGAACTGAGAACAAGAAAATCAGCAGGATATTTAGTTTTCCCACACAAGACTTCAACATCTCTAACAATTCCCATTGCAGATATAGTATCTCTATTGGCAATTTTAATCGTAACATCAATATCTTCTAACTCAGCAGGTGCAATTTCATGCTTAATTTCTTTATATAAATCATAAGGTATAACACTAGCACTAGCACCCATATCACATAAGCCATGATAACAATGATCTCCTATTTTAACAGAAATAACAGGCATGCCTACCACAGGTCTATGTTTATCATTAACGCTAGGTTTAGCAATTCTAGCAGATTCACCACAGAATTGAATAACATGCCCATCAATATTATCAGACAAGAGATCTTTAACAATAGCAATATTAGGTTCTACTTTGACTTGCTCAGGAGGTGTATAAGTTCTAATATTGCTTTTACGAACCACAGTTGAAGCTTTAGCATGATCCTTTATTCTAACAGGGAAAGGTGGTTTCTCAACATAAGAGGTAGGAACAATAGGATCATTATAAGTGACAGTCTTTTCTTCAACTTTAATAGGTGCATCTACTTTTACTTCTATGGGAGGATGATATTTAAACCACTTCTCCTTGGGGAGATTAACATAAGTAGCAAAAGATTCACAGAAAGAAGCTACTATCTCAGAGTCAAGTCCATATTTAGTGCTAAACTTACGGAAAATATCGGTATCCATAAAAGATTTAACACAATCAAACTTAGGTGCCATACCTGACTCCTTACCTTTGTCGAGGTCCCAATCTTCAGAGTTGCATTTAATTCTATCCAATAAATTCCATCTGAATTCAATAGTCTTCATCATAAAAGAGCCAGCACAAGAAGTATCAAGCATGGTGCAATTGTTATCAGAAAGCCGAGCATAAAAACTTTGAATAATTATTTCTCTTGGGAGCTCATGATTGGGGCATGAATATAACATTGATTTAAGCCTCCCCCAAGCTTGAGCAATGATTTCTCCTTCGCGAGGCCAAAACTTATATATATAATTGCGATCACGGTGAACAAGATGCATAGGGTAATACTTTTGATGAAATTCCAATTTCAATATTGTATAGTTCCATGATCTCGTATCATCACATAGCCTATACCATGTCAATGTGTCTCCCTTCAAATATAAAGGGAAGACCTTCTTCTTAACAACATCATCGGGTATACCTGCAAGCTTAAATAGTCCACAAACTTCATCCACATAGAGTAGATTTTCATCATGATGCTTTGTTCCATCTCCTGTAAAAGTATTAGCTAGCAGTTTTTTCATCATACCCGAAGGAAATTCAAAAGGAGTTTCATTTTCAATATGTTCAGTAGGTTGAGAAGCAACTCTTTGCTCTACTGGACGGGGTGAAAATACCCCGAACAAGCCCCTCAGAGAATTACTTTCCATAGTAACAAGTGACAGTAAATTTCAGCACACTATATAAATTTTTCCTTACCAAATTCCACCTACCAAAGGCGCTACACTCCCCGGCAACGGCGCCAGAAAATAGTCTTGATGACCCACAAGTATAGGGGATCTATCATAGTCCTTTCGATAAGTAAGAGTGTCGAACCCAACGAGGAGCAGAAGGAAATGATAAGCGGTTTTCAGCAAGGTATTCTCTGCAAGTACTGAAATAAGTGGTAACAGACAGTTTTGTGATAAGATAAATTGTAACGAGCAACAAGTAACAAGAGTAAATAAAGTGCAGCAAGGTGGCCCAATCCTTTTTGTAGAAAAGGACAAGCCTGGACAAACTCTTATATAAGGAAAAGCGCTCCCGAGGACACATGGGAATATCGTCAAGCTAGTTTTCATCACGTTCATATGATTCGCGTTCGGTACTTTGATAATTTGATATGTGGGTGGACCGGTGCTTGGGTGTTGTTCTTACTTGAAAAAGCATCCCACTTATGATTAACCTCTATTGCAAGCATCCGCAACTACAACAAAAGTATTAAGGTAAACCTAACCATAGCATGAAACATATGGATCCAAATCAGCCCCTTACGAAGCAACGCATAAACTAGGGTTTAAGCTTCTGTCACTCTAGCAACCCATCATCTACTTATTACTTCCCAATGCCTTCCTCTAGGCCCAAATAATGGTGAAGTGTTATGTAGTCGACATTCACATAACACCACTAGAGGCTAGACAACATACATCTCATCAAAATATCGAACGAATACCAAATTCACATGACTACTAATAGCAAGACTTCTCGCTTGTCCTCAGGAACAAACGTAACTACTCACAAAGCATGTTCATGTTCATAATCAGAGGGGTAATAATATGCATAAAGGATCTGAACATATGATCTTCCACCAAATAAACCAACTAGCATCAACTATAAGGAGTAATCAACACTACTAGCAACCTACTAGCACCAATCCCGTACTTGGAGACAAGAATTGGATACAAGAGATGAACTAGGGTTTGGAGATGAGATGGTGCTGGTGAAGATGTTGATGGAGATTGCCCTCTCCTGATGAGAGGAACGTTGGTGATGACGATGGTGATGATTTCCCCGTCCTGGAGGGAAGTGTCCCCGGCAGAACAGCTCTGCCGGAGCCCTAGATTGGTGTCGCCAAGGTTCCGCCTCGTGGCGACGGAGTCTCATCCCGAAAGGTTGTTTAATGTTTTTTTATTGACGAAAGACTTCATATAGGAGAAGATGGGCGTCAGAGAGCCACCAGGGGGGCGCCCCCACCCTCGTGAGTAGGGTGTGGGCCCCCTGGCCTACATCTTTGGCAACGATTTTTCTTTATTTATTTTAAGATATTCCGTGGAGTTTCAGGACTTTTGGAGTTGCGCAGAATAGGTCTCCAATATTTGCTCCTTTTCCAGCCCAGAATTCCAGCTGCCGGCATTCTCCCTCTTCATGTAAACCTTGTAAAATAAAAGAGAATAGCCATAAGTATTGTGACATAACGTGAAATAACAGCCCATAATGCGATAAATATCGATATAAAAGCATGATGCAAAGTGAACGTATCACGCCACACCCCTCGCGATAAACAAGACCCCCGTTTCGACCGTAGCACTCCAACACAAGCCCGTTTCGTCCGTTTTGCTGTACGCCACACCCCTCCCGATCAGCAGGACCCCCGTTTCGACCGTAGAAGGTCCGTTTCCTCCGTTTTGCGGTAGCCAGACCCCTCCGATGAACAGGATCCCGTTTTAAAAATGGTCGGTCGAACACATGGCCGTTTCCTCCGTTCGGCGGTACGCCAGGCCTCGTTTCCATCGCCTGTTCCGTCCAAGCCCTCCCGATGAACACGACGACGCATTCCGTTCTGACCCAGCCGGTTGGCTCCCATGCGTTCTGTTGCCTCCTGATGAACACGATGCATTCCGTTACCTCCCCATGAACACGACGCATTTTGTTGCCTCCCCATGAACGCGACGACGACGCTGTTTCTCCATTCCGACCCAGCCATGTACATGAGCCCTGGCCGTACGTATGCGCGAGTAGGCGTTCGAGACCCCGCCCGTATGTACACATACATGGCCGTATTTTCTTTCTTGCACACTGGCTGATGTACGTACGTGTACATGCTACATGCGCGCCTCTACTATGACATGTGCGCGCCTCTACATCGACCAGTATATATGTATGTACACGTTCGCGACCAAAATGAGAATGCTACGTACGCTTCGACGAGGTGGGTCCCGACTGTCAGGCACTTCCTTGCATGCGAAGATGTAGCTAGTGGGTCCAGCCAGTCAGGGGGCGAATCGTTTTGTTTTTTTTGCCCGGACGCACTTCCTTGCATGCGAAGGTGTAGCTGGTGGGTCCCAACAGTCAGGGGGGAAATGTTTTTTTCACGAAATACGGTGGCCCGTCCGGTGGGTCCCCGCTGATAGGCGGAGGAATAATTATTTTGCGCGTAATAAGGAGGCATTTCCTTGCGGCTGTCGTGGACCCAGCTGTCAGCCTCGCCACGTACAGTACTCTTCCGATGGAAGTCAGTGGTTGACCACATTGACCATGCCGCGCCGAGAGCACCACGGCGGTGGACGACGGCGAGGCCTAGGAAGGGGACGACGTGGAGCCGGGGAAGACGTAGCAGTGGATGCCCATGCGAAGAGGAGTACGAAGGTTCACTGTTTTGGCTGCAATGTGAGGCTGCCGTCGCTACAGAATAACAGGGGGTGTGGGTGAGTAGAGCGATGGCCTGGCCAGTGGTGGGAATAGTAGGGGGCGGTGAGGCCTCCGCGGCAGCACAGCCGGCCACGGGAGGCAGGAGCAGGCGGCACGACCGTCGCTGCTTTGGGCGGCTGGAGCAAGAAGACCAGAGGTTGAAGAAGCACTACAGCCGTTGGATGGACATCGTACGGTCACTGGAGCTAGAATCGTTCATATTAACTAAGTTCACAAAGCCCTCCATCCCCGTCAGCTTAGTAGGCCCACAAGTCAGCCTCCCACCAAGGTGTGTCCCAGCTAACAGGGGGAGTATTCATTTTTTTGTGCGTAATAAGGAAGCACTTCCGGTGGGTCCGAGCTGACAGCGAGGGAACGTTTTTTTCACGAAATACGGTGGGTCCCATCAGTCAGGGGGAAACATTTTTTCGCAAAATAAGGTGGCCCGTCCGGTGGGTCCCTGCTGTCAGGTGGAGGAATAATTATTTTGCACGTAATAAGGAGGCACTTCCTTGAGGCCGCCGTGGACCCAGCTGTCAGCCTCTCCACGTACAGTACTCTTCCGATGGAAGTCGGTCATTGACCACTTGACCACACTGCGCCGAGAGCACCAGGGCAGTGGACGACGGCGAGGCCTAGGAAGAGGACGACGCGGAGCCGGGGAAGATGCAGCAGTGGAAGCCCGCGCGGAGAGGAGTACGAGGGTTCACTGGTTCGGCTGCGGTGTGAGGCTGCCGTCACCACAGAATAACAGGGGTTGTGGGTGAGTGGAGGGATGGCCTGGCCAGCGGTGGGAGTAGTATGGGGGTGGTGAGGCCTCCGCGGCAGCACAACTGGCCACGGGAGGCAGGAGCAGGTGGCACGACCGATGCTGCTTTGGGCGGCTGGAGCAAGAAGACCAGAGGTTGAAGAAGCACTACGGCCGTTGGATGGACATCGTATAGTTACTGAAGCTAGAATCGTTTATATTGACTAAGTTGACAAAGCTCTTGGTACGCGCAAACTTAGTAGGCCCACAGGTCAGCCTCCGAAACGGTACGCCCCAGATGTCAGGGGGAGGAATCATTTTTTGGGCGGCCAGAGCTAAGAATATCCGAGATTGAAGAAGAAGCACGACATCCATTGGATTGACATCAAACGGCCACTACTGCTAGAATCGTGTGTTGACTATAATAAGTTGACAAAGCCTTGCATACGCGTCAACTTATTTTTTAGGGAACAGTCAACTTAGTAGGCCCACAAGTGTGTGGCAGAGAACTTATAGCCCATTTGTGATTTGTAAGAATGTACAGCCCATTTTTGAATTCTAATGGAATTTACTACGGCCCATTTACAGTTTGTTAAAAGTACAACCCATTTTCTAGCTAGGACAACGATTAATAATTTCAACCAACCGTTGAAGACAAAATTCAATAAAAAATTCCCACATTTTGATGGGATCCGAAATATTTTTATCCCAAAATTTCTAGTCAGATTAAATATAAATTTGTATTACATAAAAATCTAACGAAACATTGCGCGCGCAACAATGAAAATTTAAGATTTTCAAAATCCATAAATAATATTTTATAAACTAATTTCGTGTTTGGTGCATTTTTTATAGTTACTGACCAGTTTTTATAATTACGTCCCATTTATTATTTTTTAAAGCCCATTTTCCTGTTAAGCCTAATGCATCCCTCCTAGGAAAGATTTGCAGCCCAGCGGGGCAGAGAATAACAAGTTGACCTTGCCTGGGTATTCCTCAAAAAAGTATAGCTAGGCTAGCCATTTTCATCTTCAAAAAGTTAGTACCTGGGCTGGATATCTGGCCGGGCTAGACGGGCCACAGCCCGCCCAGTTAATACCCTGCTCTTCTCTGAACAACAACGAAATTATCGCCAAGAAAAACTCTACAGTGCTCATGCCTCAAAAACACAAATACTGCTCGAGCTGCTTGGTCCCAGCTGTCGGCCGCAACTTGTGCAATTCTCTCGTTTATATTGACTACATAGGTTGACAATGGTGTGGGACCGTGATGTCAGGAAACCAGGAGGAAGCGAAAAAAATTGTTGTACATAATAAGGAGGCACTTGCGTACGTACGGCTATGGCCCTAGTGGGTCCCTAGTGTCATCCAGTCAAAATAAAGTCATCTCCTGAAACCTCATGTTCGTTGACGATGTTAACAATGCTCGGCGCCTCTGCGAGCGCAACAACTCGAAGGACGACGGAGCCCTATGGATGGTCTGATACAACGCCCGCTGCTCATTCAGGAAGCCAGGATCATCGAACACCTATGAGCACCTTCGAGAAACTGAGACGGCATGAAACGGTAAGGCCGCGCTTGGGAGCTCTGGTTTATTTCAAACCTTTATTAATATACAAGTGTAATTTACTCGTCATCGGAAACAATGCGTAAAATACAGGCGTAATGAAACCGAGGGCCCGAGGTCTGTAAGTAAAACCGGCAGGTTACGCGTGTAATTTGAGAGACCAGTGTATATTTTACAAGCACTACTATATGGACGACATTACCAGACGATACATGCACGACGTGCGTATCATGCCATCCATGGGCAAGGCTGAAACAACAGCTAACAGCTGGATTAGCAATCGTCCGAGTGTCGTTCAGCGTTTTTATCGTGTGTGAAGTACTTCCGATATTTTACTAGTCGAAATCGACCAACCAAGCGCTTCGCCCGAGACCATCTGCTTTTATTTACAAGCGTCAGTTTTACAAGCGGTTTTGGTTGGAAAATGACGATCCAATCACGGCCTAATATCATGTGTTGGTCGGAAGATCATATGGTTTCACGTCTAACCTACCCGACTTGTCGTATAGGCTATGAATGAAACATGAGACGATGAACTTCTTAAGCACGGAAACAACAGAAGAGGATGATCTTCTTAACAAGCAAATCACTGGCATTAGATCGACATGCAAAACAATACGAAGCATTATTCTTAGGAGGCACGGTGAACAACTTGTGATGCCGCATGCCACAACATTCCAAGCTCAACTTTGCAATCAAACACAAGGCCTGGCATTACATAGACAATATTCAAAACAAACTCTTAACACAGGAATATCTCCGCAGAGTAACTATTTACTTCTAAACTGAACACAGGAATAGGAAAAAACAATCGACGCTGCTCACAGCAAGGGCGTCCCACTCAAAAATATCAAATGCATGTCTTCTAGCTAACATCAATGAGCAAATTTTGACAAGGTTTTCCAATTCCAATATATTAAACTAACGTCTTCTTGCTAACATCAATGACTAAACTTTGACAAGCTTTTCCCATTCAAAAAATGTAATGCCTATGATCATGGAGTCCTGTCGTAGCTTCTTGTACTTGTTTGGGCACTTTTTGCCCAGTGCACTCCACGTGTTGTTAAATTGCCAATGCTCTCTACAGACTAGTCATGTCACCAGCGTCTAATAATACTCTATAAAGCTTCTCGGTCATTCCTTCTGTAATGTAGCGCAAACAGTAACTGCTTCTTTCTGCGAAGTGGAACGACCAACTGGACCCAGTAATGCAGTAGTTTGCGTTGGACACATTGGCTCCTTTTGTGCAGTTCAACTAAAATCGAAGTCGGAATAAAATCAAGCTTTAATTTTGATATCCCTAGAAGCAACAATAGGTATAAGGGAAACAATTATTGATAAATAACGGTTGATGGCTTGTACTCCCAGAAGAAAATCATCTAAGGATCTACTTTATCTTAATGGGAAACAAAGCAGGAGAGTAGCAATTATCCATCAGTGTGATTCATTCATATTTACTGAGACATTATCTTAACAATGCCTTGTTTCAACATGTATAAAGAACGACAACGCAGAAAAGTACCATTCCTAAAACAATGCAACTGATTCATTTTAACAGAGACATTATCTTAACAATACCTTGGTTAAACATGTAGAAAGAACTACAAAGTAGGATAGTACCATTCCTAACAAGTGTTGCAGTTTTGAACTAAGATTCAGTAGTTAATTAATTCTGAGAGTGGCATTGCTTAATTTTACCAGCGGCATTAGATTAACGAAAACCGTAAACAGTTCCAGGGGAGAGTGGGAGCAACAACAATATGTGCTTCCATCTACTTATAAAGGGGGTGATGCAGAGTTTGTTGTAACAAAGCAACAAGCATCATGTCTGGGTTCGTTCCATTTTTGTTCACTACTTAATGGGAAAAGACAGCAATACAATAGCCTCAATTCAACATTTATTTAAAACAGTATCAATACAAGTAGCACAACATCTCAAAGCACACTGCACAATCATGTGGATGAAGGCCTGTATTGACCTTTCATGAGAAGACCAGGATAAAATATGAATCTGCCAACACGAATAGGAAATCCAATCTCGTTTTGTGCAGTTGCACTGAAATCAAGCAAAGTGTTTCGCGTAGCGAAGCAAAATGTCGCAATAGCAACAAGTTGAATAAATATTCCTTTTTAAACAGAGGCAAAAAAGGAATCAATTACTGGCTAATAAAGGAGGATGAAACATGCGGCCACAAAAATGGTAAGCCTGCCAATCCCTAACAAGTGTTCCAGTTTTGAAATAAGATTCAGTAGTTAATTCTGAGAGTGGCATCAATTATTGGCTTATAAAGGGGGTGATGCTGAATTTGTTGTAAAAAAGCAACAAGCATCATGTCTTGTTGGTCCCATTTTTGTTCACTACTTAATGGGAAAAGACAGCAATACAATAGCTTCAATTCAACATTTATTTAAAACAGTACCAAAACAAGTAGCACAACATCTCAAAGCACACTGCACATCATGTGGATGAGACCAAGAGTTGAAACAACTCGCCACGAAGACTGGAAACAAATCTCGATCTCCTTTTGTGCAGTTCCACCAAAATTAAGCAAAGTCACTGGTGTGACATTCAAGTTGAACTGCACAAAACACTCTTAAAACATAAGTGTTTCGAGTAGCAAAGCAAAATGTCGCAATAGCAACAAGTTGAATCGATACCCCTGTTTTAACAGAGGCAAAAAAGGAAACAATTACTTGCCGATAAAGGAGGATGAAACAAATGGTGACAGAAAGAAGCATCTAACTTATGTTGGATGGAAAACAAAGTAGGATAGTAGCACTTCTAAAACTGTTGCATTGATTCATATTAACAGAGACATTCTCTTGAAACAACATTCGTTAAAAAATGTAGTTTACTTTTAACAGTGGCATTGCTTCAATTTTCCGGCGGCATTCTTAGATTAACAACAGCAAAATAGCTGTATGGGACATGCCAGCACCATGTACGTCCACACGTATAAATGGGTGATGCAGAGTATGTAGCCAAGAAGGATATATGCGTTGGTCCTGTATTTGTTCTCTTTGAACCTTTTTCCTATGTGAGGGCAACAAATCTAGTCCTGCACATGTATGCGCGTGAGAGAGATTGCACAATTCATTCACGTATCACTATCTAGCGATCGTGGACGTGCATCGCTTGAACATAAGTCAATATCTACTTCGTATCGTGGCCAAAGGTACAATATCGATTCAATGCTATAATGATTGGACACTCACATATCGCATTTTTTCTATTTAAATAAACCTTTTCAGTTGTGCATGCCAAAGTTACAGTGATGTTTCTTCAAACAACCAATGTAGCTATCATGCACATGCACCATTGTTACTCTTGCATTCAAATTCATTAGTCTTGGATGATTTAAGTTTCTATTTTGAAGTAATATATGTAATATTCATATATGAATTCAACGGGTATGCAATTTATGAAATGGAGGCTATGTAATCATATGAGGTAACACTTTTAAGTAGCTAACTACAATATCCATTTCTTTTTGTGCGCCTCTACACTAACACGTCAATGCATTATGTTTAAAGTAAATAACCAATGGCACTAAATTATCTATTTACACGAGAAATAGATAGGCTGAGCGTTTGATCCCTTTTTTTGTGAACACGCCACTACACCCGTACGATCGGCCGCGCCCGTGTGAACGTCCAAGTTATCGGCACATCATCCCGAGTTATTGTCTTTTTTCTGGGGTGGACTTCACACCAGTTGTTAACTGCTGACGCATGCCCCGTGTACACAGTCTAGCATGACCTTCCCACTAGCATGGTCCAAAATTAGTTGAAACTGGATACGAACGATCCTGCGGGCGGCAAAATCTCCCGCCTCCTTCTAAAATTTCCGCCACCTTAGTCTTTAGCATGCGAAATCCCCCTTTTGTCCTTGGTGCACGGAGACCAACAGTTACAATACCGCCCTCATCTACATGATAGGTCGGGGCTGCTTTGGTAACTTCCGGTTCCCCCCACTACACGGCACCCCCATTTCCTCTCCCCCTCCCGCACAAACGACTAACTCCACGGCACTAGAGCATCTTACATCACGCCGTCCGTACTTCATCGCCCTTTCTCCCCTCCCCTCTCGAAACCCTAGACTGCTCATCCACTGGCGTACCATAGCCCATTCACTGCCAGCGGCGTCCACCTCGCCGGATCTGCTTCTGCGGCTGCATCTACCCCTCCCACCTCCCCTAGAAACAAGTAGACTGCTCATCCACCACTGTACCACAGCCCATTCAGTGCCGGCCTTGTCCACGGTGCCGGATCTGCTTCGCCGGTACTCTCGTCAACCGCCGCGCATCTGCAGCGGCTCATTCGTACTCCCCACCGGAGACGCTTCGTCCACACCCCCCGGAGCCGCCCCACTGATGCCCCCGTCGACGGCCTCTGATCCTCTTCGCCGACACCTTCCTCAACCCTACCAGAGCCACTTCGCCAACACCTTCCTCAACCCTACCTGAGTCGCTTCGCCGACACCAGGGTCAACCCTACCGGAGTAGCTTCTCCTATACCATTCTCAACCCTACCGGGGCCGCTTTGCCAACTCACAAGTCCACAGCCTCAGATCTGCTTCCTCGCACCCTTATCCAACCTACCAGAGCAGCTTCTGACGCCCCGTCCACGGCCACAGATCCGCATCATCGACACCACCCT
>NC_041389.1:663283647-663314780 GCF_002162155.2 Triticum dicoccoides | reverse complement strand
CTTCTGACGCCCCGTCCACGGCCGCAGATCCGCGTCTTTGACACCATCCTTAACCCAACCACCGGAGCAGCTTCACCTACGCCCTCGTCCACGGCCACAGATCCGCTTCGCCCACACCATAGTCCACCCTACCGGAGCCGCTCCACAAACACCCTACTCGGCGGTTCTAGATCTCCTTACCGGACCCCGACAACCAGCACAGCGTCATCACCCTCGATGTTTCTAACCTGATTCCCACCGTCTGGAGAGATGCCAAGCACCCGCCACGGCCTAGGTACTTGTCAGCTTTAAACCCGTCCAGCATCACCTGCCCGATGTACTTCAAATATACTAACCGGTCGCTGTTACCTGTTATGCAGCTGGCAAAAACTACAAGGACGATGTTTCTTCTGGATGTAACAGCTTGGCCAACTAAGATCCTGGACTGAGGCATTGCTATGATCTTGTAAGCGCGTCTCTCTCTCTTGTATTGTTCTGTGCCTGCCAGCGTGCTTTGCTAGGATTTTCGACCAGTAATCCCTTTGTGCAGATAATGATTTCTACTACTGGCTGCTAAATTAGATATGTATATGGCATACATGATACTACCTCGTACCTCCGTTCCTAAATATAAGTCTTTCTAGAGATTCCACTATAGGCTACATACGGACCAAAATGAGTGAATCTACACTCGAAAATGCATCTATATACATCTATATGTGGTCTATACTGGAATCTCTACAAAGACATATATTTAGGAACAGGGGCAGTACATTACACAAAATCGTAGGTGGCATGTAGGAATTCCAATGCACTACATTAGGCTCCCTTAGAGTGCCTGCCAGTCCAGCATACAGAGTCATGGCTAGTTTATGGTACGCACACAATCGTTAATTGGTCGTTTAAATATGCGCAAGGGATATGCAATGTAGTATCATGTAGAGATGTCTGAAATTAGCCATGTCAACTTGCAGATAGGGTTACACAATGAAAAAGTACAAGATGTATGTGGCAATTTCATGGAACATCGCAAAAAAAGGAGAGGCAGCGGTGAGCTTATACAGTGTGCTATGGTACGTCACTCCTCCATTGCAATCATCGTGACATGTTATTTGTATGCCAGTTCTATTAGTCAAGTTTCTTAGGGATAGTTATTACGAGCTATCCTAAGAAAATAAGCACCTGTGAATATAAGCTCCATGTAATACGCCAACCAGTTCTTTTCATTGCGTTTTCAGCTTATCTTTGGTATGATCAGTGGAAAGTCTAGATTGCATTATATATATTTTCATTTTGCTGCCCATATGGAAATTAATTTGACTTGCAAACATCACAAATTGAACCCAGTGTAGTAATTAATATGATAGGAAAACAAACCATCACTATTTGCTCAAAATGCAAATACAAAGATAACATCTACTTGGCACAATCTACTTTGGTCAATGTTTTCCATAGAGATCCCATTGCCTAATTTAAACGAAGAACGCTTGACCCACATTTAAATGAAGAACAATTATTTATTGAAATTCGATTGTCCAAGTGGCTGGTTATTATCATATAGCAGCACCACCTGAAAGCATCATATAGCAGCAGCAGCAGCTCATAACAACTCATCATACACCAGCAGCAGTCTGCAATTCATCATATACCAGCAGCAGCTCATAGCAATTCATCATATAGCAGCAGCAGGAGCAGCTCATAGCAATTCATCATATAGCAGCAGCAAGAGCAGCTCATAGCAATTCATCATATAGCAGCAGCAGGAGCAGCTTGTAGCAACTCATCATATAGCAGCAGCAGCTCATAGCAATTCATCATATAGCAGCAGCAGTAGCTCATAGCAACTCATCATACAGCAGCAGCTCATAGCAATTCATCATATAGCAGCAGCAGGAGCAGCTCATAGCAATGCATCATATAGCAGCAGCAGAAGCAGCTCATAGCAATTCATCGTACAGTGGATCAGAATGAAAATTTGGCAAAAAATCAGAGGAGATCCTCACCTTTTTGGATGAGCTCATCCTTCAACAGCTCCTCAAGGACATGGCCTGGGTGGAGGGGAGGGGGAACAAGGTGCCTTCTGCCGCAGTGTGGCATCGGCCGTAGTTGTGCAGCGCCCACCGGAGTAGTGCGTTGGACGAACCACAGTGGACCCGCTGCTGGAGACCATGAGAATGAGGGGCGGCGCTAGAGGGAGGAGCAGCCAGGGAGATTTTCCCCTACCCGCCGGCCATGTAGCCTAGCTGGACATAGCATCGTCGAGGACCAGGCTAGATGGGACCAGTGGCGACGGCTCGCCGGAGGAACCCTAGTGCTGCAGGCAGGGGATCGAGGTAGAGGGAAATGGGAGAGGAGATGCAAGCGGGCAGGGCAATGAATGCTTGCGTGTTTGTTTTTACTTGAGGGTCAGGTGTGACACGGGCGTCAGCAGTTGCATTTTGAGTGTAATATAGGCAGACAACAGAGTCATTTCACTATTCCCCTTCCCTTCAATTTTTAGTGAGGTTCTACCCGAAACACCCCCTCCAAAGCGAAATTAGTTAAGCCCAAGCCCATAACTCAAAAATGACTTCTTTACATCTTTTATGGCTTATTTTGACAATATGCCCTGAAAGGCGGAATTGAACTGGCCCTTAACCTGCAATTCAATTGTGCGTGCAATGATGAATCACTCCTGCCTGCTATCTGTACATTTAGGCATCATCATACATGGCATAACCTAATACATGTGCATTCCATTGTAGAATCTGGAATATGCAATGTTTATGTTAGTTCATACGTTGCACATGATGTTTAAATGCCCCTTAAATCTGGTCAGTCAAGTGATGGTCTTTAAGCCTCCTTCTTTGCTTCTTTTCTTGATATGTAAGATTTGCTCACACATTTGTTCAATTGCTTGTTTGCATCAGCCAGCCATACTAGGACTGTTTGCTTTGATTACTTGCTGTTCTTGACCTAACACTCTAACAGAGCTTGTCAACGATTTAAACACTAAGGGCTGCTGTAGTGGGGCCTTGTCTAACTCATAGGTGACATAAAGGTTTGGCTGTACACTGCAGTAGGCTCTCCAAGAGTACCTGGAGATCCAGTTTTAAGGTATGCCTAGTTTTTACATAGTGCAAACATAGTAAATGCTCATTTCATTATGTGCAAGTGCAAGAGATGCGGCATGTTTCATTATGTGGTGTTGTTTTGTTATAATCTCATCCTTTTGTGTTCACAGACTGGAAAGTATGCATATTTATCTTCCAAGGAGACAAGTAAGTAGTTTGTGTCACCTTGCAGAGGGGGTGCAATGAAGATAAGATTGAGGATTTCCAAGTACAAGATGTTAGGAAGGAGCCTTGCAAGAGAAGTAGGAGCTGCACTGAGCCTCTTCAACCTGCTAAGGTAAGTCACTGTATGCAACTCAACAGTTCAATTCCTTGTTTGTTTCAGGCATAGTTAATTTTCTCTTTTCAATTGCTTTATTTGTCCTCACTTAATGAGATGCCCAAATAATTATGCCTGATGTTCGGTACTTGTATCACTATTATTTGACATAATTAAAGGCCTTACCATTTAATTACTCTGCCAAAGTGTGCCTGAAGCTTTGAAGTCTATTAACCAACTATTATTGCATGAGGCTCACAATCTAGTTTATACTACGCAAATGATTGCATAGTTTTGCCTGCTGTAGTATGTTTGTATGAAACCCTCTGCTGTTCATTATGCTCCCTAAGACTTTAATTGAGGTACAGAATGGCCAACTGCTTGCTTACTTATACGCAACGTGATGTCTAAATTTGTAACTTGTCTGTGTTTTCAATTGGGCCCCAACATCATGCTCCTCTGGTGAGCTAAGAGGGATTTCTGTATGCAGGCTACACAGACTATCTTTTTTATAATTTTTAAAACATCACCTGCTTATGCTTCATGACGTGTAACATTTTTTTGTGAAAGTGACGTGTAAAATTATTGTTAGTCCTATTTTGCCATGTAGTACAAAATAGTGTCTTGTTCGCTTCACTGTTGTAACTATATTTTTGCCCTAGTCATGTGTACTTATAGAAACATTTCAGGATGAAGTGACATCAACACAAAAATCTGTGAGCAGTGCGGCATGGCCGTTACCGAATGATTATGGATTGGAATTGGAATGTGCTGATGTTCTTGAGCATCAACTAGAGGTGGCAAGACAACGTGTACATGATTGTCAACGTATAATCAACAAGTTGAGACTGGACATGCAGGTATTAGATGCAGGAGTCAAAAAAATGAAACAAGACACCGAGGTAACCATGTAGGAATTGGAGATTTTGCAGACTGAAATTTGTGCTATCTGAATCCGACCAATCCTATTTTCTGAAGAGATTATAGTTCAAATGGAGTTAAGTTGATGCGCTTCCATGATGTATGAGCCATATTTGCCCAGTGTATGTAATTTGCTGTTTGTGTATGCTTTATTATCACCTGTGTCATACCATAATGCCCAGTGGGTATAATCGGCTGTAATTTCTTTATTGTATAGTGTAGGATTATTCTACCTTTCTATGCCTTGATCTCTTTGTTGTATAGTGTATGCTTTTTGGAGGTGATAGTATTGAGTAGGATAATTCTTTGAATATGCTATATCATTCAAACGGGGGCCAACTCGCCCGACCATGGGCCTTCTATGTCTCGTAGGATCCATGGGCCTTCTACGTCTCGTAGGATCCATGGGCCTTCTACGTCTCGCAGGATCCATGGGCCTTCTACGTCTAGCAGGATCCATGGGCCTTCTACGTCTCGCAGTGTCCATGGGCCTTCTATGTCTCGCAGGATCCATGGGCCTTCTACGTCAGGTAGGATCCATGGGCCGCCGAATCATTTATGGGTCTTGTATTGGCCCTTAATGGGCCGTAGACGGGCCTATAATGGAAATCATATGTTTTATGGGCGGACCATAACGGGCCGTTAATAGGCCGTATTTGGTGATGCTATGAAAATGGCCCAACAGACTAACGGACCACAAACGGGCCGACTGCAACGACAGGATGAATTTGGCCCACAAGCAGAAAATGACAGTAGCGGGCCGTAAGTAACCGAATGCTACAAATGAGCCCAAGAATAAATGGGCCCTCAGAAGGCCGAAAGTTAACTTGGGCTGGAAACGGCCCAGCGGAATAACGGCCGTTAATGGGTATAAAGTATTACACTGTTCATTACGGGCCAGTTACACCGCGGGCCGTTAATGGGTGTAAAGTAATACATTGTTCATTACGGGCCAGTTTCAGCACGGGCCGCTAATGGGCCAAGAGTTACAAAGGACCTCATATGGGCCGAAAGACATCATGGGCCATACATGGGCCAGAAGTGAAAACGGGCTGGAATCATATTGGATGGCCCAGATGACGCTACTGGGCCTAATTCGCATAGGGCATAACGGGCCTTGGGTTAGCGGGTTGTAAATGGGCTATATGCTAACAGGCCGTTAACAGGCTTTCCATGGGCCGGCCCGCCATCTTTTGACCAAGTCAAATGGGCCGGCCTTTTCACAGGAATGTGCCACTGTTGGGCCGTGCCATGTGTCGACGTATCATAGACGCCTTCTGTCCAGTGAGTGGATGACATCTGTCCCAATGATGAGCCGACACATGTTTCCTCCAGCCAATGATGATTTTATACGTGGAAAATCCCCATTGGTCGGGCTGTTAATGGGTTATCGGATCCAAAACCCGACCCGATAGCTTAAAGGCATTCCGTTACGGTGGATGCCATGTGTCGGTCACCCTTGACGAAAGCACTTATGTGACGCGCGATTTATCATCATGGAAGTGGACACTTCCGTGATGATAATTTTGGTAATGTCATGGAACACTTCTACGACAGCACAGGTATGGCTATCTTAATTCTGTCATAAATTTATCATGGATGTACATGCATGACAAAAAACGCGACCTACTATGACAAACATGTATCATCATGGAAGTGTATTTTTTTGTAGTGTCGGCGGGTGGGGCGTCCGGACCGTGATCTGTGCCGCTGCGCCGGCCCAGCGTAGCGGGGCGATGAGAGCTGGCGCCATGGCCCCGAAGGCGGCAGAGGCATGAGCGGCGGGGCATCGCTGGGGCTCAGGACGTCTGGGAGGTATGGGTCCCTTCAACAGCCCAATGGCCAGTCCCCCTCCCCGTCGCCGCTGGTGGCTGTCCGGAAGCCCGCGAAGATGTCCCTCGGCGGTGGTGGCCCCGGCGCCGGCGGCCACGGGGCGAGCGCCTCCTCTTCGCCCTGATATGCATGTTCGCGGGCCGTCGCCGGCGGATGCTCCTGCTCCTCCTCGTCGCCGTCGCTCTTGTCGTCTGCTTCCTCTTCTCATCATTTGTCAGTAAAGGAAGTGATTGTGTTGCTTTAGCCTCTTGTTTCATTCCTATATAAACCTTGTGACTGCTATCGTGACTTGATGAAATGCTTACCAGTTACTGCTATCTTGTTTTTTGATCATTTGATCAGTGAGTTCATCGGAATGATACGATGCTACTTGCAAACCGTATTATTGTATGGTTCATGTAGGTGTTTCCCATCACTAGGAGTACAAAACACCAGGGTTGCTATTTTTTTGACACCTGAAACAGTAGGAGAGCCTCCTACTGTGTAATTAAATTAATAAATGGGGGGGATTTACATATGGTTTTGTACATGTCGTCCCCTTTGGGGATGGTGGGGGTGGGGTAGGGAACAAATCAAAGAGTAGCTAAAAAGGAGGTGAGAAAGGAGGTGTGTTTTTCTCAAACCCTATGAGTTAGGAGAGATAGATCCTCTTTTAGTCTTGAAATCCAGGATGTTTTCGTGGGTGTGATCCTTCTGAAAACTTTATTATTCTGTTCCTTCCAGATGCTAAATGCAGCTTGTAGGAATATTGCCATGAACATTGGCTTGTTCCATGCAATTTTAGCTGTGCTTATCCAATCCAATCGTGAACCTTGAGAGCTCCAGTGGATGGCAATATCAGACCAGCAGTCCTTGCTGAAGGCACAACCAAAGAAAAGATGTTCAAGTGTTTCTTCCACATTGGACTCGCAGAGGGGGCAAGTATAGTCATTGCCAATGTTGTAGTGTCTTCGCTTCAGCATGTTTCTGGTGTTGAGTCTATCAGATAGATGAAGCTTCCTGTTACCTGTGCATACTTCACTTTAATTATTCGCAAGTTATAGGATGTTCATCAGTATATTATCATTAGGTATTAGTATGGGCGGCCTTCAAGTACTCAGGCCACTGTTGGGTCGTGCCACGTGTCGACGTATCATAGGCGCCTTCTATCCAGTGAGTGGATGACATCTGTCCCAATGATGAGCCGACACGTGTTTCCTCCAGCCAATGATGATTTTACACATGGAAAATCCCCATTGGTCGGGGCTGTTAACGGGTTATCGGATCCAAAACCCGACCCGATAGCTTAACGACATTCCGTTACGGTGGATGCCACGTGTCGGTCACCCTTGACGAAAGCACTTCTGTGACGCGCTATTTATCGTCATGGAAGTGGACACTTCCATGATGATAATTTTGGTAATGTCATGGAACACTTCTACGACAGCACAGGTATGACTATCTTGATTCTGTCATAAATTTGTCATGGATGTACATGCATGACAAAAAACACGACCTACTGTGACAAACACGTATCATCACGGAAGTGTATTTTTTTGTAGTGTCGACGGGTGGGGTGTCCGGACCGTGATCTGTGGCGCTGCGCCGGCCCAGTGTAGCGGGGCGATGAGAGATGGCGCCATGGCCCCGAAGGCGGTGGAGGCATGAGCGGCGGGGCATCGCTGGGGCTCAGGACGTCCGGCAACTATGGGTCCCTGCAGCAGCCCAATGGCTAGTCCCCCTCCCCGTCGCCGCTGGTGGCAGTCCGGAAGCCCGCGAAGATGTCCCTCGGCGGCGGCCCCGGCGCCGGCGGCCACGGGGCGAGCGCCTCCTCTTCGCCCTGATATGCATGTTCGCGGGCCGTCGCCGGCGGATGCTCCTGCTCCTCCTCGTCGCCGTCGCTCTCGTCGTCTACTTCCTCTTCTCATCATTTGTCAGTAAAGGTGGTGATTGTGTTTCTTTAGCCTCATGTTTCATTCCTATATAAACCTTGTGACTGCTATCGTGACTTGATGAAATGCTTACCAGTTACTGCTATCTTGTTTTTTGATCATTTGATCAGTGAGTTCATCGGAATGATACGATGCTACTTGCAAACCGTATTATTGTATGGTTCATGTAGGTGTTTCCCATCACTAGGAGTACAAAACACCAGGGTGGTTGTTGTTTTTGACACCTGAAATAGTAGGAGAGCCTCCTACTGTGTAATTAAATTAACAAATGGGGGGGGATTTACTTATGGTTTTGTACATGTCGTCCCCTTTGGGGATGGTGGGGGTGGGGTAGGGAACAAATCAAAGAGTAGCTAAAAAGGAGGTGAGAAAGGAGGTGTGTTTTTCTCCAACCCTGTGAGTTAGGAGAGACAGATCCTCTTTTAGTCTTGAAATCCAGGATGTTTTCACGGGTGTGATTCTTCTGAAAATTTATTATTCTTTTCCTTCTAGATGCTCCATGCAGCTTGTAGGAATATTGCCATGAACATTGGCTTGTTCCATGCAATTTTAGCTGTGCTTATCCAATCCAATCGTGAACCTTGAGAGCTCCAGCGGATGGCAATATCAGACCAGCAGTCCTTGCTGAAGGCACAACCAAAGAAAAGATGTTCAAGTGTTTCTTCCACGTTGGACTCGCAGAGGGGGCAAGTATAGTCATTGCCAATGTTGTAGTGTCTTCGCTTCAGCATGTTTCTGGTGTTGAGTCTATCCGATAGAAGAAGCTTCCTGTTACCCGTGCATACTTCACTTTTCTTATTCGCAAGTTATAGGATGTTCATCAGTATATTATCATTAAGGATTAGTATGGGTGGCCTTTAAGTACACAGGAAGATTTGAGCTCATAGTTGACTTCCAAATTTTAAAAGGTTTAGTGAAGTGGAAATGCCTGCAAGACCTTGAGTAATGGAAAAGAAATAGTATATGGATGGATGCTTGAATATTCTTGTGCTAGTTGGCAACCATGTTTTCCTTTGGATTGGTTATTGTGTAAGCATTTGAATGTTTGACCACTTTGCATCACCTTTGACTCTAGCTGACTGTTGTGATGCAAATGGATTAGCATGGTATTATTTAGTAATTTGAAAAGTGCTAATGTTGACAGTGCTGTCAAAATCTATGCCTTTCAGGTACCTTGTAGGCAGGCCTTTGGCTTAGTATACCATAGAATTGTTTATTTCCACTATCATTTAGTCAGCTGCTCCTTTACATTTTTGTTCTTTCCAATATGCATATTGTGTGAAACATTGTAGTGCTGACCCAACATGTACCTAAGATTTCTGATGTGTATTTCCTTTGATTCCCTAGGCTTAACCTGTAAGCTATAATAACTTTGAATCGGTCTGTGGGAAATTGGGCATATTGGGTTGGTTAATATAGAACTGTAGAGATGTAGAACTAAAGCGTGGTACTTAGGTATTTAAGTTGTTGGTACTTGGTAGTACCTACACAGTGAAGTCTAGTTTATTCAGGAAAACTTGAATTGAGATTTTCTTTCTTATGATTTACTGATGAAACGATGATTGTTGAATCTTGATGTAGGTATCCCACCGCCGATCCATATCCAGATCAGCTGCGTCACCGGTTCCGCACACAGGTCAACATGCCCTATTTATATGAATTGTTTTGTATCTAGTGACTAGTTGTCACACTGATTAACATCTCCGTGCAACAAGCAAGTAATCAGTGGCCGTGACGTTTGATCAGCAATGGCGCGGCGTTTTCTACAGAGCATGTCCAAGATGGCGAGCAGGACGAGGTACTACACGGGGAGGATCAAGTCCTTCGTTGTCCCCCTCGCCAACTACTCCCTTGACACTACCGCCTCTCCAGGTACACGTATACCAAGCAGAGTATGCAAGTACTTGTACACCGTACCGTGTATGCAGCTTCCAGAGTAATGTCCTTGTTTCCACCTCTGCTTGCAGTGTCCTTCTTCGAGGTGAGCGGGCAATAGAGTCACCAGCCTGAGATCACACCAACATTCAGGAATCTGCGGCGACCATTTACTGTTCTACATAGTACATTGCAAACGAACTAAAAATGGTATAGAACTCCTATGTTCATTGCAAACGAAGTAGCTGGCACTATTGTAGAATAGAAGTAGCTGGCGCTATTTTTTGTCGAGCTCTGCAACTATTTCTCATACTGACATCCTCTTAGTGTCACAACCTTTTCTGCTCAACTAATTAGTGAATCTGCTGCAACTTTTAGTACTAGTAATTAGTTAAACTCTCTATATACTAATTAGGGGTCTCATTTTGTGACTGTTCTGAACTGAATCAACACAGAACAAGTTAATGTTCCTCTCTTTGTTGTACCCTAATCGAATCATTGCTAACCCGTTGTGTAAAAATATGACATCATTGTGTGTTGCTTTCTGCTGGGTGCTTTGTGAGACTATGAATATAGTATTATAGTACTGCCCTTCATGAGATTCTTTTTTCATGTTCCCTAATATGTCTGCAATCCTACAGCGGTAGTGTCCAGGAGGAGAGAAGCGGGCTGAAGCAGCCGCCGCTGGTTTTCTCACTGGCTTTTTTTTAAATGTCACAACTTACTATGCCGCTACCTAGTAAAAACCAACTTTGTCAGTACCCAGTAAAAATGTACCTGCTTTGCCACTAGCAAATAATGCACCATCTTGAATTGCAATTGATCCAATTCCCCTTGTTGCCAGAAATCAAAGCTTATGGCAGTGATCTACTGTTTGAGAGCAGCAGGGGCTTTGTCCTGGTTATACTGGCCTAAATTTTGTTAACACATTGGTACGACTACTAGTGGTATTGTTGGCATGATAAATGTTCGGAATCTTGTTGTTTATGATTGGGAGCACAGTGGTACTGTTACAACATGTTGTAGATTTTTATATAGAGTCGGATGTTGTTGATTTTAGTGCTAGTCAGACCTAAAATATT
This sequence comes from Triticum dicoccoides, assembly GCF_002162155.2. Lineage (NCBI taxonomy): Eukaryota > Viridiplantae > Streptophyta > Magnoliopsida > Poales > Poaceae > Triticum > Triticum dicoccoides. The sequence goes on along the minus strand of NC_041389.1, from coordinate 663,303,787 downwards.
ATTACCGTTTAAAGTGACCATTTCTCCTTTTGTATGTTAGTTGGTTGTGCCCCTCTGCTGGAGGATCTTAGTCCAACTACTCTGGATGCATCTATGACATGGTGGACAAGGCAGTAGAAGCATGTGACATGGTAGCCGAGGGAGTTGTTTTGTGGGATGAAGTGTTGGTAAAGACAACAAGCCTCGAGGATCTGCATATGCGTTGCAAGGAACTCTGCCACAACCACGGCCGGCTATGCTTCTGCCTCGGCTACAAACCACCTAGGTGAGCTCTATCCCTCTCTGTGGTGCTTCTGGTGGCCTTGTACTGGTGATTGTGGTGTTTTGCTCTGACCAGTGCATGATTTACGCACTATGGCAATTTTAGGTTCAGGGAAAATATGCACTGTTGCTCTTGATCAAACCAATTGCCACTATCCAGTTATCCTGCTATGTGTATGGATTTGTTTATGTGGATTTGGTCTAATCTATGTCCTCCTGTTGATCTACTGGTCCGTGTGTGTGTGTGTGTGTGTGTGTGTGTGTGTGTGTGGAGTAAAGTTGTGGTTTGTGCTGCTCCTTTGTAACATGATGAAACAAGCACATGTAGTGTCTGAGTTAGTGGGTGTTTGTCTACATGGTAAAGCTTATTTGCCATGTATTTCATTAGGATGTGAACAATCTACTACATGCTCACAAAGCCATTGACTTAAATTTTTTGTTTCTTTGCTGTCAACGTTTGCCAAGATATTTAAAGGACGATGACAAACCGAAATCATGAATACTCATATAGAAACTTGAAAAACCATCTTGTTTAATTTGGTGATGTTCCTCCATGCTAAGAGCTAATCTGCTGCATTGTTATTCAACTTTCATTGACAGTTCTAGTTTCGTTTAAATCATGTTTTCTTTTCTGCTTGATCTGACACTATTTGTCCAAATCTGGGAGTGTATTTTTTGCTTGTCGTCATCACCCATTTGTTGGGTTGTATAAGTGTATCTGTTGTCCGATTTGCTCCATCATATTTACTGATGTACTTTTACATACATACATACATATATATATATATATATATATATATATATATGTTGGTTGTAATCTGCTTGAACGATCCAAGTACTTGATATTCCATTCTGTTCTTGTAGGTGAATGGAACTCGTGTTGTTGGTAGAACTCCGTTGATGACTTCTTCCTATCTTGAAGAGCGTGTTCCGTGGTATCCAAGAGTAGCTAGTGTGGAATATTGTATGGTTATGTACGTGAAGAAGTTCCTGGGCATGCAATATTTGACGGTTAAACTGGTTGTTGTGATGTGAACGAGTGTATGGAGTTTCACATGTTCTGTTCTGTACAGAATATATTGTAATAAACCTATTTTGGTTCTTATTTGAAGATTTTCATATGCTTCTCTCTTCTTTCTGTTTGATATATACTGCTTATTAATAAGATGTGAAAAAGCGATTTGGAACCACTGCCAGGAAAAATCTGACAATTGGGACCCACTACTGAAGCTGACAAAAAAACAGGAAATTAAAAAGAAATGGACCGCAATGCTCTAGAAAATAAAAAGGCCAAATGGTTGGGCCAGGCCCATGTAGCTAGAGAAAATAAATAGAAAAAATATACAGTAAAAAGGCTGAATTAATGGGCTCGACCCATGTAAAATACTCAATCGGACCGGGCTAAATCTTGTCAACGACCTTTTCAATTGGTCGTAATTTTGCCACGTCAGATTGCCACGTCGGATCCGACATGGCCTGGACAGATAGCCAGTGACCAAAACAAAAGGTCATGGGTTCAACGACCTTCTGTTTCGGTCGTAAACGTCTACGACCTTCTCATAGAGAAGGTCGTTAATTTCAGTTTACGACCGCCAGCTTTTGACCTTTTGTTTTTGGTCACAAAAAGGTCGCAAATGAAAAACAATGACCTTTCAGTGACCAATAGTCAAGGTCACAAGTTGACATATTTCTTGTAGTGTGACCATGTTGACCAGGCCGCGCCAAAAGCACCATGGTGGTGGACGATGGTGAGGCCTAGGAAGGGAACGACATGGAGCCGGGGAAGACTCGGCAATGGTTGCCCACGCGGTGGGGAGTACGAGGGTTTACTGGTCCGGCTGCCGTCGCCGGAAAATAACAGGAGGTGTGGGTGAGTAGAGGAATGGTCTGGCCAGCAATGAAGTAGCCGGCCATGGGAGGCGGGAGCAGGCAGTCCCACCGGCGCTGGTTTGGGCGGCTGGAGCAAGAAGATCAGATATTGAAGAAGCAGCACGGCCGTTGGATTAACATCCAACGGTCACTGCTGCTAGAACTGTTTCTGGACTAAGATGACAAAGCCTTTCGTACACGTCAACCTAGTAGACCCACAAGTCAGCCTCCAAATCTTGTCCCAAATAGCACACAACCCAAAATTTCTAGCCAGATTCAAATTAATTTTAAAACTAAATATACCTTAATTTAAATTTAATGAAATTTTAACCGCAAACAATGAAATTTAAAATATCAAAATCCAAAAGAAAAAAGTATTTTGGAACTAATTGCCTGTTTCCATTTTTTTTTCATTTTACAGCCCATTTATTATTACTTATAGCCCATTTCTTATTACTTACAGCTCATTTTCTGGGCAAAATGCATCCCTCCTCGTCTTGAAAGATTTCCGCCCCAGCAGGGCGTAGAAAAGCAAGTAGGCCTATGTTGGTTATTCTGCAAAAACAAAATAGCTGGCTAGCCATTTTCAGAAAGGAAAAAAACAAACTGGGTTGGTCATGTGCTAAACATATGAAATTAAAGCCTGCGCTAGACGGGCCACAGGTCCCGCACAACCCAGTTGATACCCTTCTCCGTCCCGAAAAAATAAAATTACTGCGCGCGCTGTTGGGTCCCTACTGTCATCCTCACCATGTACAGTCATATCCTTATTCCTCTCGGTTGTTGACCATGTTTACAACACAGGAGGGCGGTGCCGCGGCAAGCGAACCAAGCCGGAGGACGATGGCGAGGCCTCGGACGGGAACGAACAGGAGCCGGGGAAGATGTGCAGAGTTTTAGGGTGCGATGTGGCCATGATGCGTTCGCGGCAGCACAGCTAGTCGTGGGATGCGGGAGCAGTGTGACGCCCAAAAAATTTTAACCTTGTTTTGTTAATTAAAATTTTTCCAGGAAATTTAAACTTTCCTTGTCTTGGATTTTATTGATTTTCAGAACCATTCTTTTCTTGGTTGTCTTGGAGTTATTTCCTAAAATGAAAACCTTTCTAATATGATGTTGGACTTGTTTATCCTCTCAAGGAAAATAATTTCTTTATCAGAGGAATTAATTATATAATAATCCTTCTGATCTTTACTTTCTTGAAAATTGGTTCCCCATAGTTTCATGGTCCCATTTGTACTACAACCCTTTTATAAATTCATTCAAAAATCCTACTAAAATCTGGAGTTGTCATATGGAGTATTTAAACCACTTTTGTGCAAAAATATCCTCTGCCCATTAAATATTTTGAACTCTGCACCTTATTTTCAAATCTGGTCCAGTGGGCAGTTTTGCACTACAACCTATTTAAATAATTCTTTCTAGCTTCCACCAAAATTTTGGGATGTCAGTAATAGCATGCAAATCAGCTTTTTGAAATAACCTAGTGATGTTCTTTGAGAATTTTGAGTAAATCAACCTCATCTTCATTCTGGTCCAACATGATGGTTTGTACAACAACCATATCCTTGCTTGCTCTTTGGCCCTTGATTCCTTTTCCTACTTATAGTCCTCCTCGCCAAATCCTTAAGTCCAGGAGAGTGGACCCATTAAATGTTTCTAAGTGCTTGCAACAATGCCATTTTCTTTCTGTCCAGAATTGAAGTTTTGCAAAACTTGCACTGGCAAGTTTGAGCTTTGGGCCAACTAACCTCACCACCCTCTCTTTCATCTAAAGAGACCCCACTTTGGAAGTTTTGGCCACTCCAAGAAATGCCTAAGTGCCCTTGGCATTTTGTCAAACACCTTATGGGCATGATCTGTTTTGGCATGAGTCCTTGTTTGCACTGTGGACTTGATCCCCTGACCAAACCAGCATGTCAAATAGCTTTGCCTTAGACTATAACCCCACCCTGCTAACACTCTTATGGTTTGGAGCCCCATATCATGCCATGGCATTTCGTCGAGCACGTTTCGTGCGTGCTCTGGGCGCGAGCAGAGCACGCGTATTGCACATGCCGGCCCGAGCCGACGCGTCGCGCCCCTGGTTTGCCACCGCCCTGCAGAGCCGCGCCACTCACTCCCCTCCTCACCGCAACCCGCCAAGCAGGCCCTGGTACCCTGCAGCACTGCCATCAGAACCTTTGGCAGCACGCCGACGTCCGCAGCGCGCCCTGCCGCGGTCGGTGCCGGCCAAGCCCCAGCTGCTCGCCACCTGCCCCTGGAACAGCTCAGCCTCATCCCCTCGCGCGTCCTCTAGCTCTCGTTGCCGCCACGGCACCCTGCCGCTGTAGGGAGGCGGTTCGCCGGCGAACTTATCCACGGCCGCCGCGGAACCGACCCCGAGCGCCTATTTAAGGAGCCCCGAGCTCGTCTCCGCATGCAGGAAGTCTCAAACCACCTTCCTAAGACCCCCATTGGCAGCCAATCGACCCGGGGAGGTCCTCTTCCCCATCTCCGGCAACTGCAGCCGCCGCCACTGCCCAGGCCATTCCGGCGCCTCCAGAGCCTCCCCCTCTCCACTCTCTTCACCAGAAACCCTCCCTTCCTCCCGTGAACACATCCCCCTTCTCAATTTTGATCGGGAACCACCGCAACCTCAAAACCACTTCGCTCCCGAATGCCTCCTCCGCCACGAGGCTCGCCGCCGGCAGCTCACTCCGTCCCCGTCACTTTCTCGACCATCGAAAGAACCGCCCCAGTCATCCGGATCCATCGCCACCCTCGGGGGCCTGCGAGGAGCAGCCAAACGCCGGCGACGATCGCCGGAGCCCCCGCCTCGGTTCGGCCAGAGGAGGAAGAGGGAAGGGGACTGGTCAAACCTGACCAGTGGGGCCCCCGGGCCCACTGTCAGTGACCCTCGCACGGTCCACGCGGAGTAGGTGGAAGCGTAAATCTAAAATACGCTTTCGACGTGTACGTGTTTAACTGAAACGTTTTCTTTTCTGTTTTATTTTTAAAAACAGAATTTTGACTAAACTTTGACCGGCTATATCTTTTAAAATACAACTCCAAATGAATTGATTCTCTTTCCTACCTCTCTCAAATATTGTCTAGTTTATTTTAAGATTTATTTGAAAAAATTTCAGACAACTTTTTTTGTGCTGTTTTGAAAATGAGTGTTAAATTAAGAAATATTTTTTAAATAGGGTTTTGGGAGACAGGAGAAAACTTTCAAAAGTTTTGGAGAGCACCTCACCACTCCACAACTTGAAGGCAAGCATTCTGAACCCCGGCATAATATTTTTGATGTGTTAGTTGACACGTTTATAACACCGCCTTATTCTGAAGGACATGTTATTTCATGTGATATGATCATTTGCATGGTTGCATTTTAATATTTTTCCTTGCTGTTGGAAACGTATATACATGTGATGGTGATCATCCTCATGTGCCTTGCCTGCATGCCGGAAAGGTATCTGGGAAAGTCTCTGCCTTGGGTAGGCGTGAGCTTGTCGCCATCCTCCGTCGGGACGGTTATGAATGGTATGGCATAGTAAGATATATTGAGTGTTGATGTGTTGGTTGAAATATTTTTGTTATACATGTCACACAAGGAAATTTATGAAACCCCTGAGTCTATTGTAGATCAAGTCTGGTTCTAGTAACCCCCATATTTGCCCCGTACTACCACTTGCCCCTGCCGCGAGTAGGGTACAGTTCAGTAAGTTGTCAACCCCTTTCAAGCACACGCCGTACAGAGAGGCCACGGTGGAGGATATTGGTTGTAGCCGGTAGTCATGCCACCTGGTCCGGGGGCATGTGTGTATCCGGTTGAGACCGAGAGGGGAGGCCACCCCTTAGAGCGCGCGATAAAAATTTGATCCCATGCTCCGCGAGGTTGTAGCCTCCCCACTTAAAGTTTTGCTTAACAGGTGTCATGGGTGATTCCAGATACCTGTAAGTTAAGCGGGTGTGTGCAAGTCAGGTGTGTTTTGAATTAAAAGACCGTGAACGGAATTAGTCCCGATGGACTAAAGGAATCCGTTGCTCGTGAGTAAAAGAGTACACCCTCTGCAGAGATTAAACCTACCCGAATAGCAGTGTCCATGGTTCAGGATTACAGTCTGGGATGGGTCTAGTGTCGGTCTTAGTGTCAATCTTCGGAGGAGAACTGCTAAATCAGAACATGGCTCATGACTTGTGACTTGTGCTGCTATGATATTTATGATTATTGTTATTATTATGGACTAACCCATTATATTATTGAGTATCCTTGGGACGGTTCTACCTTCTGGATGTTCATTGTTGTTATCTTTTTATAAGCCCTTTATGTGGTGTCGCTCAGACGCCCGACTGTGGCATGCTTGTTATTTTCTTTCTTTATAAGCCCTTTATGTGGTGTCACTCAGATGCCCGACTGTGGCATGCTTGTTATTTTCTTTCTTTATAAGCCCTTTATGTGGTGTCGCTCAGACGCCCGACTGTGGCATTGCTTGTTATTTATCTTCCTTATAAGCCCTTTATGTGGTGTCGCATAGACGCCCAACTACGGCATTTTATTTCCACTTCATTCTTTCATGCTCATATAAATAACATGCTTGCATGCATAGAACATTTTAATTATGACTGAAGATGTGATCATGGGATATTTCAGTGCATGACTATCACTTATATTATACCTGTGTTCATAATGTTTGCGAGTACATTCAAAGTACTCACTGGCTTGTCCCTGGCTATTGTCTTGGCCAGATATCGTGCATGGAGAGGGGCGTTGCGATGACAGCCCCGGAACGTAAGCAACGGTGATAGCAGACTCGCGAAGATAGGAGTTAACCTGGTCAGCTGTTCTTGTGGGAAATGGAGTCCCATAGCCACTGGTGATCCACCAACCGCTTCTGCCATCAACCACTAGAAACCAATTGTTGTACTCACAGGCCAAAATGGTCTTGTACTACATATTTTGTATTTTGCTTGGATTTTTCTGTATCAAGTTGATGCCTCATCAGCTAACAGTAATCCTGGGGCTGATGAGCATGACAACTAATTTTCTGGAAATTAATACCCGGAAAACCGGTCGCCACAAGCAGGCGGTCCCATCGGCGCTGGTTTGGCTTTGGCGGCTCGAGGAAGAAGAGACTGAAGAAACACGACAGACGTTGAAGGTCAATCCAACGGTCAAGGTTGGCACAATCATTTGTTGACTAAGCCGACACCAAGTAGCATACTTTTTTATATATATAGGAAGAAAAGAAAAATTGGGCTCGTTCGCCTGATAACATTCCCAAAACTGCGACCGTTCGATCTTGTGTCGCAACTAAAACTATGAGGAAAATGCATTCGTCCGCCGTCCTCCTCCCAGGGAACGTTCGCCATGTAAGTGACTTAGCACCCTTGGTTTTCAACCGAGAGGTCTTGGGTTCAAGTCCCAGGAACTCTCAATTTTGTCCTCATTCCTTCCTCGCAAAAAAGGGAAAGAAAACCAAAGACTTGAGAAGGCATACAGAACAAGCTAGTGTACTAGTAAAGAGACATTGCCGAGTTTTAGAAAAAAGAGAGACGCGCTCCTGTAGCTGCTTCGAATCCAAACCTAGACTATGACTATATATGGTGCTATGCTACTCTGCAAGTAATGAAACTGACATATCCAACGTTCGCTTCTCCTCTTCTCTACTTACTCTGCCTAGCATCAGAAGCTCTGGCCGCAGCAACCATGTCCGTTGGCTTCTCGTCCACCTGCTCTTAAGAAGGCTACAACCAGATATGCATAGAGTCGCCACCCGTACCATCGCCTGTGGGTCTCATCACACCCTCGCCAACACGTGCATCGCAACCGATTGCTCATCGCAACCCGCTGACGTTGGTGTGGTGCCACTGCTGCAAATCACGCAGAGTCATCCGTCGTGTCTCAAACACAATCCTCAACCCTGGCCGAGTCTTCTACAAATGCCTGAATCATGGGGCAAGAATATGTTTAAGTGTTGTTCTGCTGCTTTCAGTTGCTGATTTTTTTAATAGTTTGCTTGATGATCTTCCAATTGGATCCGTGCATAAAAGGGAAGATTCGTGTGATTTGTATTTCTAGGAAGTTGCTAATGTGGGGGAATGCAACTACACTGATTATTTGGTTAGCCGAGGAATCCCAATACCAGCAGGTTGGGGTGTTGGACAAGTAACTGAAGGAACGGTAGAAGAGGAAGATGCAGAGAAGAAGGTAAAAGATGCAATTCCTCTGATCATGGCCAAGCAACAGCTACTGAACGGCCTTGACAGCAATGAGGAGATGAAAGAGCTTGTGAAGATAATGGGCAAAATCGATGTGCTCTGTAGGATGATTGTCTCTTTATTTGCAGTGTATGTAGCACTCATGATGTATTCAGTGGCTATGACATGAGCACTTTGCCGAAACTAGTAATGAATGAAACCTGTGTAGCAGGCTGGGCGTAGTGTTGTGAACATCTAATGATTTCTATTAACGGAAATCAGGGGGTGTCCCCTTTTGCTCATAAATAAATAAATAGCAGAGGCCCTTTTGGTAATAAATAAATAAATTAGCAGAGCCCTGTCGGATCAGCTTTGTTCTCATTCGAAGACGTCGAGCAAATTGCAGTCCAACAGCAAACTATGTCATCAAATTCAAGTTTCACAGCCAAATATGAGTACAACTAAACAACAATGTCATCATGTTTTAGTCGTCATACAATCACCAAACACAAATCAGCATACATAACAAGTGATGTTCTCACAGCAAAATACTAAACAACATGTTCATCAGGTTTCAGTTGTCATAGCAAACACAATTTCACATAGTAGATAAAAAAACGTTGTAACGCCCACGATGCGGCTATATATCCCATGTGTTGAGGCACGACTCGGAGGCATAACCGCATTGTGGTTGTTTCGCAAGAAGGGTCATCTTCAAACAATCCCATGTAATGAACAAGATAGGGATAAAGAGTTGGCTTATCATCGCCACTTCACACAAATACTTCAATAAATCATACATCATTTAGAGTACACACATAGTCCGAGTACGGACAAATCCAAATGAAAAGAAGATAACCCCAAATGCTAGATCCCCGATAGACCCAACTGGGCTCCACTACTGATCATCAGGAAATGAAACATAGTAACGACCAAGGTCCTCGTCGAGCTCCCACTTGAGTTCGGTAGCAACAACTGCACTGGTATCATCGGCACCTGCAACTGTTTTAGTAGTAATATGTGAGCCACGAGGACTCGGCAATCCCATTACCATGGGTATCAAGACTAGCAAAGCTCAAAGGATAAGGAATGGATAGTGGTGAGGTTGCAGCAGTGACTAAGCATGATATGGTGGATAACTTATGAATACCAGAATAAGATGAGAAGCTACGTAAACGGTCGCGAACTAGTAATGATCAAGAAGTGATCCTGAACTACTTACGTCCAAACATAACCCAAACCGTGTTCACTTTCCGGACTCCGCCGAGAAGAGACCATCACGGCTACACACGCGGTTGATGCGTTTTAATTAAGTCAAGTGTCAAGTTCTCTACAACCGGATATTAACAAATTCCCATCTACCACATAACCACGGGCACGGCTCTCGAAAAGTTTATACCCTGCAGGCGTGTCCCAACTTAGCCCATTATAACCTCTCATGACCAACGAAGGATATTCCTTCTCCCGGAAAGACCCGATTAGTCTCGGAATCCCGGTTACAAGACATTTCGACAATGGTAAAACAAGACCAGCAAGACCACCCGAATGTGCTGATAAATCACAATAGGAGCTGCACATATCTCGTTCTCAGGGCACACTGGATGAGTCAAGCTACGAGTAAAACCAGCCCTCAAGTGGCTCCGCAAGCTGCTTGGTTCGGACCAACACTTAGACAAGCACTGGCCCGGGGGGGTTAAAATAAAGATGACCCTTGGCTTGGCCTGCCCAAGGGAAGGTTATAGGTTGTTAAGCAAATGTAAAACAAAAGTTGGGCCTTGCTAGAGGAGTTTTATTCAAAGCGAACTGTCAAGGGGTTCCCATAAACCCAGCTGCGTATGGAATGCAAAATCAAGGAACCTAACACCGGTATGACAGAAACTAGGGCGGCAAGAGCGGAACAAAACACCAGGCATAAGGCCGAGCCTTCCACCCTTTACCAGGTGTATAGATGCATTAATTAAAATAAGAGATATTATTATATCCCATCATAATCTTGTTCCAACATGGAGCAATCTTCAACTTCACCTACAACTAGCAACGCTATAAGAGGGGCTGAGCAAAAGCGGTAACTTAGCCAAACAATGGTTTGCTAGGAAAGGTGGGTTAGAGGCTTCACATGGCAATATGGGAGCCATGGTAAACAAGTGATATGTAGCACAGCATAGCGATAGAACGAAGCAACTAGCAAGCAAAGATAGAAGTGATATCGAGGGTAATGGTCATCTTGCCTGAGATCAAGATAGGAAGAAGAACGAGTCCATGAAGTAGACGAACCAACGTAGTCGAACGAATACTCACGAACGCCACGTTACTGGAACTATTAAGGGGAAGCGCACCCGAAAAGAAGCATACAACATGGTAAACAACCATCACATAAACATGGCATGATGCACAATCAAGTATGGTGCATGTCCGATTTAAAGAGGCATGGCAAGGCAAAGTGCAACAAACAATACTAGAAGTTAAGTGGAGCTCAATATGCAACGAGTTGCATATTGACGAAACACCACATTCGAGTTATTTAGTTCGCTCTTGTTTAGGTACACATCAATATTAAATGTTGGTTAACATGGCAAGAGGTGAAGCATAATAAAACTACCTATCTGGCCAAGTTTAAATGAGGCCGGAACAACAACCAACAATTCCGGAAAAATCCTCATGTCCATATTTTTGAATTTGCTACTGTTCTGCCTATTACATAATTTTAGATTTGTTAAACATGCAAAGTAAGTGCACCAAGTTAAACTAGGCATTTTCCACCCCATTTACATATAAAGTTTATTTAATTCGGAGTTACGGTTAATTAGTTATGATATAAATAATTTTAACATGGCATTTATGCAAAAATAAAGCGAACAACATGTTTAAGCATTTTTAACATGGATGAAACTGGAATATTATGAAACTAGATGAAAATCTAAGCATTTTTCATATTAAAATCATTTTAATCCGATGCATATTTGTGATTATTAAATGCATGACCTAAAGGGACTTTTCTGTAAAAGAGTAAACTCTGAAAAATGTCTAAATTCGCAGAAGGGAAAAAAATTACAATGCGGGCTGAATCTGGCTAACAGGCCAAACAACCAGGCACTGGGGTATCTCACCCATGGGCTTCGGCCCGTTGGTGGAGGAGGCTCGCTGGGAAGGTCGGAGGCGGGCCGACTGGGTTGTGGCCCAGGAGGCGAAGGAGCTGGGCAGGCCACGGTCAACGGGCGCGGCTAGATCGAGTAGGACGAAGCGCTTGTTCGTCTCTGACGAGAGAAGTAGGGGACAGAGGCGCAGCGGCAGGCGCGCTACACTTGGCGCAATCTCCGGCGAAGGCGGCGCCGCTTGAGGCGGGGTCGGGCTGCTGGTCGCTGACGGGAGCAGATTATGCCTCGCGCGAGCGAGTGGCTCGGTCAACGGCGGGACTGATGTGTTGCCGAGGCGAAGGTGACGCATGGCGTTGGCAAGGTTTGGCACGGAGGAAGGAGGTCTGGCGGGGCCCTAGGGCACAGGGCATCGGGGTGGCCGGATCCCGGTCGCGGGAGGTCGCCGGGGTCACGTTCCCTGCCGGATGGAAGCAGAGGCGTGCCGGCGGACTTGGAGCTCCATGGCGCGGGGATGCTGCTGCAACGCAAAGAGAGAGAGATGAGAAGAGCGAACCGGAGGAAGGAGAGAAAGGGAACCAGGGCGGCGCTCATCTTAGACGACGACGGTGGAGGTGCTCGGGGGTCGAGAATGCAGGAGCTGCTCCTGCTGCCGGTAGCAGGGACGAGGCAGAGGAGACGCGTGAGCTCTGCTGGTCCTCGAGAAGAATAAGCGGAGGCGTGGGATAGCAGGCAGAGGAAGGAGGAGGCGCTCCGCTGGCCGAATCGAGGGGATCCAAAGGAGAGTGCCGGTTGCGTAGGTTCAACGGCGACTGGCCGGTGGCTGAAATCAAGGAGAGGTGGGTGGATCGGGTGGGATCCCGATGAAGATGCTGAGTGGGTGGCGGCGCGACAAGGGATGGATGGGACAAGGGGGCTAGATTTTAGGGATTGGTCTAGGGTTGGAGTATTTATATAGGTAGGGGATTAGGGTAGGGGTTAACGCGGTCCGTCCGATCGTAATCGGGCGGTCGAGAATAAATAGGTAGGGACTACAAATAATAAAATGGAGATGTTTTATAGATGTTTGGGGATGATCCGAATCCAACGGTGATGGCTGAGCGGGTCGGGTTCAGGACAACTTTCGGACGCGCGCGAGGGGTCTGAGTAAAGTGTATAGAGGGTCAATCGGTCAGACAAGAGGGAAATCAGAAACACGGTTGGTCTCGGAAGGGTCAACGAACACAACTTAGAGAAGCGAGGAGTGGCAACTACGAGCGGATGCAAGTTTTAAGAAAACAATGTCGATGCAATGCGAATGATGACATGAGATGAAATGCATGACATGAAAAAAATGCAAAATGAAAGACAAAAACCCAACCACGGAAGAGATAACATATCACAAAGCCAGAAAAGGCAAGAGTTGGAGTTACAATTATGGAAAGTTACATCCAGGGTGTTACAACACTCCACCACTACAAGAGGATCTCGTCCCGAGATCTAGGATGGCACCGGAGAGAAACGGAAGAGGAAGAGAAGATGTAAAATTAAGTTGCTTCTTCGACCAATGAGTGAAACCAAAGAACCTTGAGAGATTGAAAAGTTGAAAGAAAGAACACAACGGAGTTGAACACAATTGAGAGCACTGCAGTAGAAAATAGAAACAAGGAACACCATTTGAACCTTGGAGGTTGCAAAGCTATGAATGACGAGTACAATGCACAAGAAGGATTTGGAATCACTCTGGTTGAAACGAGATAGACAATGAATAAAGAAGAACAAATTTGGACAGCACTCCGGTTGAAAAGAGATGCAAAACTTGATAAGATGAAAAGAACTTGAAAAGAGGACACAAAACTCAGGTTAAATGGTTAAGCATGAAAAGAACACGATCCTCAATACAAGAAGATGAGTGAAGAGAGCAACATCACAATGTCTTCGGAAGAAAGAATAGAAGATAGATCATTGGAATAACAGAATGGAGCAGAAAATGCCAACTTCTGCCACAACTGAGCTTGGAAAGCACCCTTCCAAGAAGGTTATAACGGTGTTGTTGGATAACCAACAACGAAACGAATAAGCTTGTAGTGGGCTTATGGAAAACATCTCAAGACTATGAGGTGACAATCGGCCACTAATGGAAACCATTGATTTGATTGAGAGCACCAGGGAGATGAAAAACTTCTTTCACCACAAGAATAGGTAGAAACTTGGATTATCGATAGACACCACAATTAGCAACATTCCTTAGGGAAGGCTTTAAGTGAAATCTATATCAAGATAACTCCAACGAAGAGATTGACGGATTTATAATACCTAATTCTTAACAACATGTGAATCATGAAACATGAATGGAAATTGTCAAGAATGATATAACACCATCTCAAAAGATAAGGTAGGAGAATTGCACTTTGGAATGCAAGATGAAAATGCTTGAACGCCTCAAAACAAAACATGTGTTGAGCACCATGTTTAATTTTGAGTATAGTCTAGTGGATCATAACCTCGAGAGGAATCTTGAAGAACAAATGAAGAATGAAAAGAATCCTTGACGAACCACCATGTAGAGCCTCCATGAAGAACTCCGGTAATAAAAGGATGATAAAAAGAAAGAGAAATTGAAAACACAAGGTGAAGCCTTGCGATGATTTAGATGGAGCTTCACGACGATATACCCGAGAAAATTTGGAACTCCGGAAAAGGAAAAGGTGAAACACTAGAACCGAGAATTACTTCATCATGAACAATCTCCGGAAGAAAAGAATTGAATCACCTCGAGGAAATAAGAATAAGATTTATTGTATGCTTATCCTTCATCAAATTAAATTGATGACAAGCAATGGATTTGGCATACTACTTATTCCCGTAGAAAGGATTAAGAGAGATATAGAGCAAACTTGAGAAGGTATTGATGGAACCACCGGTGGGATTGGAAAGAACGAATGAAATGATACGGTAACAAAGGAAGAGGAATGTTGAAAGAACCACCGTAAGAATCGAAAATGAAAGTAGCAAAGGCACAATTCACCGGGAAGAATTGGAAAACGAATGAAGATGCTTTAGGGGATTTAGATACAAGAGAACAAAGATATCATGAACTAACAATGCACCGATAAGATTTGGAGAACGATAGCTACACACTGAGAATGAAGAATTATGGCATGATGGCCTTCGGAGGAAAGAAATGGAAACAACTCATTAAATGCTCCTAATGGTAAGAAAATAATTCTCACAATCGAAAAAATTATGAGAGGATGGCATCAAGCTTGAACTACGCATCTTTGGAAGAACGGGCAAGGATTTAAGAGGAACTCTTCTTCGGTCTTCAAAATCCGAGAATGACGGCGAGAAACACCACCATGAATTGTTGAGATACTCCGGGAGAATGAAAAACAAAGAGGTTGAGCCAACAATGAAAAATAATTTGAAATCGATCTTGGAAAACATCTGACTGATGAAATTCATTCTTACGTCAAACTTTGAAATGAATTTGAGAATAACTCCGGGAAAATTAGAAGAGTCAGGTGAGGTCCTGGAAAAAGACCTGTGGGTTAGGGCCCACTCGAAAGAAACATCACTGAAGGATTGCTTGAAATAGAGTTTGCACCGGTAGAATTAAATGGCTTGAATGAGATAACAACCGCGAAATATCTTGAACAGATTGAGAATGGAAACACAAGTCTTGTGAGATATCTTGAGCACTCTGGATATTAACTGGGAGAGGTGAATAAATAAGAGAGCCTTGGATAAGAAATACACATGGGAAGATATGTGAAACAAAAGGAAGAGATATGATCAACACCGAAACTTGAAATTAATCCACCGGAGAAGAAAAGAGACGAAGAATAATGAACTTGAAGCTCCATTAGTATCTTCTTGAGAATCACCAGATAAGAACATTGACGGAAAATAATGGAGAGACTTCCCATCAATAAAATGGATACCCGATTAAGAAATCTGAGTCCTTGAAGAAAAGGGTGGGAGGGCGGGAAAAACAAAGGCAACTTGGGGCAGATGGAATGGATACCGTTGAGAAAACTTAGAATTGATCTTGCGAATGTTGAAATGATCGGGTTCACTTGAAAAGAAGCACACCGGTTGAAAAAAATTAACATGAGAACCTCAACGATCAAGAAGGATTAGCACCCATAGAAATATGAGAACACCATTTTGGGAAGGTATGGATTCAACATTTGACTTCGAAGCAACTCGAATACCACAAATAAAACAAAACAAATGACTGGCTTGCAGAATAAGCCGGAAACAAACATATGATAGAGATTTCTTTGAAGTTTTCGTGGTGGGGCCCACACGGGCTCGATCGTACAACACCATCATGTACAAGGCAGTGCACATGACATACGAAGCGTCCCCAAGTCAGCATAGCCAAGGACTCATTAAGACACAATGAGACCACAGTAAAAATGACCGTGGATAGGTGGACCACTAGACGTCGAACCCCAATCTCATATCATGCAACTGTCAGAAAGAAAAAACTAGAGCTACTTGAATTCCCAGCTATAAAACTCTCAAAACTTTCTGGTTATGCAATATGGTGTTGGGGATATAGGGGAAGCAATATATCTCACCCAAACTAACAATTCCTACATCCAGTTGTATCCATCCGTCAACACATAACCAAGAAAACTCCGGAATTCGTGTACCTAAACCTTCGAAAAGCATCCGTTATACAAGCTATGGCAATACTCCCGAACTCCCGCCCCAGTACGGGTGGCGTCGAGGTTATCTCACCAACAACTGCGTAAAAGAGATTTTCGATGTCGGCGAAAACTCAGGTACTCCAGAACTGCAATGATAAAATTGTGATGACAACACCTCGTAGCTCAACTCGCCGGGATACTGCCACAACCCCTAAATGTCAGGAGGCACCCAGAACAATGTTCTCGTCACAAGAATATCGGAACGATCCCAAGATACCTGCATGATCCTAAAAATAATTAGTGAAATTTGAGGAGAGGAAAGTCAAAACATGTACGTTAGGAGGCCTCACCAGAGCGACGAAGGGACAGAGGAGTAAAAAGAATCCTACTCTCCGATATATATAATCCTAAGACTCAAAACATTTTTGTTCTAGACTCGACAACGTCAGTGATTCGATCAAGCAGGGGGCTGCTAAGTCGGGGATGGCTCTGATTACCAACTTGTAACGCCCACGATGCGGCTATATCTCCCACGTGTCGAGGCATGACTCAGAGGCATAACCGCATTGTGGTTGTTTCGCAAGAAGGGTCATCTTCACACAATCCCATGTAATGAACAAGATAGGGATAAAGAGTTGGCCTATAATCGCCACTTCACACAAATACTTAAATAAATCATACATCATTCAGAGTACATACATAGTCCGACTACGGACAAATCCAAATGAAAATAAGATAACCCCAAATGCTAGATCCCCGTTCGTCACAACTGCGCTCCACTACTGATCATCAGGAAACGAAACATAGTAACAACCAAGGTCCTCGTCAAACTCCCACTTGAGTTCGGTAGCAACAACTGCACTGGTATCATCGGCACCTGCAACAGTTTTGGTAGTAATCTGTGAGCCACGAGGACTCAGCAATCCCATTACCATGGGTATCAAGACTAGAAAAGCTTAAAGGATAAGGAATGGATAGTGGCGAGGTTGCAGCAGCGACTAAGCATGATATGGTGGCTAACTTACGAATACGAGAATAAGATGAGAACCTACGCAAACGGTCGCAAACTAGTAATGATCAAGAAGTGATCCTTAACTACTTACGTCCAAACATAACCCAAACCGTGTTCACTTCCCGAACTCCGCCGAGAAGAGACCATCACGGCTACACACGCGGTTGATGCGTTTTAATTAATTCAAGTGTTAAGTTCTCTACAACCAGATATTAACAAATTCCCATCTGCCACATAACCGCGGGCACGGCTCTCGAAAAGTTTATACCCTGCAGGGGTGTCCCAACTTAGCCCATTATAAGCTCTCACGACCAACGAAGGATATTCCTTCTCCCGGGAAGACCCGATCAGTCTCGGAATCCCGGTTACAAGACATTTCGACAATGGTAGAACAAGACCAGCAAGACCGCCTGAATGTGCCGACAAATCCCGATAGGAGCTGCACATATCTCGTTCTCAGGGCACACTGGATGAGTCAAGCTACGAGTAAAACCAGCCCTCAAGTTTCCCCGAGGTGGCCCTGCAGGCTGCTCGGTTCGGACCAACACTTAGAGAAGCACTGGCCCGGGGGGATTAAAATAAAGATGACCCTTGGGTTGGCTTGCCTAATGTAAGGTTATAGGTTGTTAGGCAAATGTAAAACCAAAGTTGGGCCTTGCTAGAGAGTTTTATTCAAAGCAAACTGTCAAGGGGTTCCCATAAACCCACCTGCGTAAGGAACGCAAAATCAAGGAACTTAACACCGGTATGACGGAAACTAGGGCGGAAAGAGTGGAACAAAACACCAGGCATAAGGCCGAGACTTCCACCCTTTACCAGGTATATAGGTGCATTAATTAAAATAAGAGATATTATGATATCCCATCATAATCTTGTTCCAACATGGAGCAATCTTCAACTTCACCTACAACTAGCAACGCTATAAGAGGGGCTGAGCAAAAGTAGTAACTTAGCCAAACAACGGTTTGCTAGGAAAGGTGGGTTAGAGGCTTCACATGGCAATATGGGAGGCATGGTAAACAAGTGATAGGTAGCGCAGCATAGCGATAGAACGAAGCAACTAGCAAGCAAAGATAGACGTGATATCGAGGGTAATGGTCATCTTGACTGAGATCCTGATAGGAAGAAGAACG
This sequence comes from Triticum dicoccoides, assembly GCF_002162155.2. Taxonomy (NCBI): domain Eukaryota; kingdom Viridiplantae; phylum Streptophyta; class Magnoliopsida; order Poales; family Poaceae; genus Triticum; species Triticum dicoccoides. The sequence continues at coordinate 663,285,597 of NC_041389.1, read as the reverse complement.
AGTCCATGAAGTAGATGAACCAACGTAGTCGAACGAATACTCACGAACGCCACGTTACCGGAACTATCAACAGAAGCGCACCTGGAAAGAAGTAAACAACATGGTAAACAACCATCACATAAACATGGTATGATGCACAATCAAGTATGATGCATGTCCGATTTAAAGAGCCATGGTAAGGGAAAGTGCAACAAACAATACTACAAGTTAAGTGGAGCTCAATATGCAACGAGTCGTATATTTACGAAACACCACATTCGAGTTATTTAGTTCGCTCTCATTTAGGTACACATCAATATTAAATGTTGGTTAACATGGCAAGAGGTGAAGCATAATAAAACTACCTATCTGGGCAACTTTAAATGAGGCCGGAATAACAAACAACAATTCTGGAAAAATCCTCATGTCCATATTTTTGAATATGCTACTGTTCCGCCTATTACATAATTTTAGAGTTGTTAAACATGCAAAGTAAGTGCACCAAGTTAAACTAGGCATATTTCCACCCCATTTACATATAAAGTTTATTTAATTCGGAGTTACGGTTAATTAGTTATAAAATAAATCATTTTAACATGGCATTTATGCAAAAATAAAGCAAACGACATGTTTAAGCATTTTTAACATGGATGAAAGTGGAATATTATGAAACTAGATGAAAATATAAGCATTTTACATATTAAAATCATTTTAATCCGATGCACCATTTGTGAGTTATTAAATGCATGACCTAGAGGGACTTTTCTGTAAAACAGTGAACTCTGGAAAATGTCTAAATTCGCAGCAGGGAAAAAAATTACAATGCGGGCTGAATCTGGCAAACAGGCCAAACAAGCAGGCGCTGGGGCAGCTCACCCATGGGCTTCGGCCCGTTGATGGAGGAGGCTAGTTGGGGAGGTCGGACGCGGGCCGGCTTGGTTGTGTCCCAGGAGGCGAAGGAGTTGGGCAGGCCGGGGTCAACGGGCGCGGCTGGACCGAGTAGGACGAGGCGCTCGTTCGTCTCTGACGAGAGGAAGTAGGGGGCAGAGGCGCAGCGGCAGGTCGACGCCGCGGGGCGAGGCGGTGCTGCACTTGGCGCGATCTCCGGTGAAGGCAGCGCCCCTTGAGGCGGGGTCGGGCTGCGGGTCGCTGGCGGGAGCAGAGGAGGCCTCGCGCGAGCGAGTGGCTCGGTCAACGGCGGGACTGATGCGTTGCCGAGGCGAAGGTGACGCATGGCGCTAGCGAGGCTTGGCACGGAGGAAGTAGGTCTGGCGGGGGCCGAGGGCACAGGGCGTCGGGGTGGCCGGATCCCGGTCGCGGAAGGTCGCCGGGGTCACGTTCCCTGCCGGATCGAAGCAGAGGCGGGGGAGAATTGATTTTCCCCCCAGTACCATATAATTCTTGTTGATTGCCCCCTTGACTTCGTTATCTGTTCAGTTAGCTAGTAATGAAAAAAAAACTAGCCTTACAATATTCCTCTTTGACTAATCTGCCCTCGTACAGTTTCGTCAAGAACACAGCACGGGAGTTTTTCGCTCGAGAGGGCTATCCCGTTTGTTCTTTTCTTCTTGCTTGACCGCGACCAGCAACCAGAGCCGCCGCACCCTGCCGTCCGTGCCCCTGCTGCTCCGCCGCGTCCCCTCCCTCCCCCATCCGCTGCCCTCCATTGCTGTCCCAAGACAAGGCAAGCTTCTCCCCTTACGTTTTCCATGGATTTTGTGAAGTTCCTCTTGTACAATTGTCTAAATCGTAGGAACTCTAGGTGCTGAGGGAGATTGATATGGGGAATCGAGTGGGAGGAGCTGGATCTGTAAAGGGGTGTGATGTTTCTAAAAAGATTGACATGGGTACTTCTGTCTATTGTTATCTCTATTTGATGCTTATGTACTAACAATTTTGTTAAACATGCAATAGGGGGTATGAGCAAAAGCTAGACAAAACTGGGGGGCTCATAGGGAGGCGAACGAACAA
>NC_041389.1:663256100-663283364 GCF_002162155.2 Triticum dicoccoides | reverse complement strand
ACGAACAAAGGGGTCTAAGATCGAAGGCAAGCGAACAGGGGGGGGGGGTTAAAATCAATTCTCCCCAGAGGCGGGCCGGCGGATTTGGAGCTCCATGGCGCGGGGATGCTGCTGCAACACACAGAGAGAGAGATGAGAAGAGCGAACTAGAGGAAGGAGAGAAAGGGAACCAGGGCGACACTCATCTTAGACGACGACGGTGGAGGTGCTCGGGGGTCGGGGATGCAGGAGCTGCTCCTGCTGCCGGTGGCAGGGACGAGGCGGAGGAGACGCGCGAGCTCTGCTGGTCCTCGAGAAGAACAAGCGGAGGCGCGGGATAGCAGGCAGAGGAAGGAGGAGGTGCTCGGCTGGCCGAATCGAGGGGATCCAGAGGAGAGCGCCGGTTGCGTAGGTTCGACGGCGACTGGCCGGTGGCTGAAATCGAGGAGAGGTGGGTGGATCGGGAGGGATCCCGATGAAGATGCCGAGTGGCTGGCGGCGCGGCTCGGGATGGATTGGACAAGGGGGCTAGATTTTAGGGATTGGTCTAGGGTTGGAGTATTTATATAGGTAGGGGATTAGGGTAGAGGTTAACACGGTCTGTCCGATCGTAATCGAACGATCGAGAATAAATAGGTAGGGAGTCCAGATAAGAAAATGGAGATGTTTTATAAATGTTTGGGGACGATCCGAATCCAACGGTGATGACTGAGCGGGTTGGGTTCGGGACAACTTTCGGATGCGCGCGAGGGGTCTGATTAAAGTGTATAGAGGGTCAATCGGTCATACAAGAGGGAAATCAAAAACACGGTTGGTCTCGGAAGGGTCAACGAACGCAACGGAGAGAAGTGAGGAGCGTCAACTACGAGCGGATGCAAGTTTTAAGAAAACAATGCTGATGCAATGCGAATGATGACATGAGGTGAAATGCATGACATGAAAAAAATGCAAAACGAAAGACAAAAACCCAACCATGAAGGAGATAACATATCACAAAGCCGGAAAAGGCAAGAGTTGGAGTTACAATGATGGAAAATTACATCCGGGGTGTTACGAACGTCTTCTGACAGGCAAATACGACAAAAGCAATGTAATCATCATCTGCAGTAGTAGCGTCAACATCTTCGCCATGTGTATCCGTCTGAATCGTAATTCCCCACGATGTCATCTTCTTCTTCGTCCTCAACGTCCTCAAACGTTGGCTTCTTCTTGATCAACTCTTGTATGTCCACAGCCCGACAGGCAATCTTTTCGCCGGCGTCATTGACGTGATGGTTCTCAAAGATATTAGGAACATCTGTGTTATCTTGTACATCAGGAGCAGTGTAAGCATCATCTTGTTGTGCAACTTCATTAAACGAATTCCTCTGCTCAAACCTTTGCAATACTCACCAGTCATCGCTACGTGCAAATGTGTCTTCCAAGAAAAATATCTGTGTTGCTTGATTTGCCAAAATAAAGGCTCGTTAGTTTGGTACGCCGCCTTGACATTGGTGGATTTGAAATAATTATCAGCTCTGGGTTTTGCGATCTGGAAAACAGGTTATACCAACGACAGCACAATAGAACTACACACCGATGATCCTTGAAACTGGAGATATACTGCAACTGAACAATGTCTGTTATGTTAGCATACATTTCGGTTGTCTCTTTGTCATACATATCTATGCTCATGATGGCACTGTTTTGTGTCTTCCTGCCTTCGTCTCGTGCAAGGGGTTGTAGCGCACATCTCCAACAACGCAAGATTCATAATGTCTTACCCGAGTATCAAGACCCATTGCTAGTGAGTAAAGGGCATCATCAACTGCCTGCCCATCCTCCCGCATCTTCTTAACCTATGGTTAGAAAATAGACAAGCTGATCATCTTATGTACTCAATATATTAAAAAAATGACAATGCTATTCAAAAGCTTACATGGCTCTTGAACCATTTCACAAATCCTGCCATAACCAGTTTGTCAATGTTTCTTGGATTTTGCGGCAGCAACTCCTTTTTGTAGACACTGCACAACATAGTGATCGCGTCAAACATCTAAATATATAAGAATGCGCTGCAAGTTTAGTAGATTACGAAGTATAAGCTGCAGTACTTAGCACTTACTTGATATAAGGTAGTATGTCAGCACAGTTATTCAACACATACCAAACCATTTTGTCCAAATCTTTAGGTTTGTCCTCTTGTCGACTCTTCCCTGTAACTCGAACAGAATAATCGAAAACATTGAGCCCGGGATTGTCTTCACCCACCTCTTTGCTAAGCTGATCAGCTGTTTCAATGTATTTTGAGCAAAATGTCAATGCTTCTGTAGCAATGTAGGCCTCTGCAATGGAACCCTCGGGTCTAGCTCTGTTCCTAACATAGCCCTTGAAAGTGCCTAGCCGCCTTTCAATAGGGTACATCCAGCCATACTGTACTGGACCTCTAAGTAGTGCCTCATCAGCTAGATGAATGGCCAAATGCACCATCACATCAAAGAAGGCTGGAGTATATATCTTCTCAAGGTCGCATAGGATAGTTGGTATCTTGTCTCTAAGACGCTCCAAAGCATCTATCCTAATATTTCTACTGCAGAGTTCCCTGAAGAATTGTCCCAACTCTGCAACTGCTCTGTATAAGTCAGGGCGGCCCAATCTTCTAAGGATAACAGGTAAAACCCTTTGAAGTAGGACATGGCAGTCATGATTTTTCAACCCTTGTACCTTGTTTCCATCTGCACTGACTCTCCTTTCAGGGTTGGAAGCAAATCCATGTGGGAATCTCACACGTGACAGGACCTCGCAGAATTCTTTTCTTTTTACCTTGTCCAAGACGAACACAGCTGGTGCCATATCCCGTGGTTTACCTTCATCTTGCACCTGCAAATTCTGTCTGATACCCAGGTGTGTCAAATCAATCCTAGATTTTAAGGTATATTTTGTCTTGCCTTCAATATTAAGAAGTGTGTCGATAATGCTGTCACATATATTTTTCTTGATGTGCATCACATCAAGATTATGCCGTAGGTCCAAATCTTTCCAATACTCCAAGTCCCACAAAGTGGACCTGCGGGTAAACAATAATCTCTCTTCTGCCCTTCCACGCTTCCTTTTCCCGCTACCATTACCAGGATGGTTTCCTGGTGTAATATGCCTGACCTTCTCTAATTCAACTTGCAACTCATCGGTGGTGAGCCTCTTTGGCGCATCATGGTTTTCATGCTTTGCATTGAACACATGTCTTCGGTATTTTCTAGGATGCGGCTTGTCCTTGGCAAGGAAACGGTGGTGTCCAATGTAACAGATCTTGCTAAGTATTGCGTATGACAGCAGATTCCTGTCACAGCGAACACATGCATTGTAACCATGTGTCGTTCGCCCTGACATAGTGCCCAAAGCTGGATAATCATGGATGCACCAAATTATAACAGCACGCAGAAAGAAATTAGCTGGTGGGCTGCTATATAGGGCTCGAGTGAGAACACCCCTCCATAGCTGTTGAAGTTCCTCCACAAGAGGCTCCATGAACAAATCAAAATCCTTTACAGGACTTTTTGGACCTGGGATGAGCAAGGCCATCATGTAGTTTGATTCTTTGGTGCAGAAATTTGGAGGCATGTTGTAAGGGATAACAAGCACTGGCCACATGCTATATGTGGCGCTCTGGTGGCCAAATGGGTTAAATCCATCTGAAGCTGAGCCAAGTCTGATGTTTCTCGGGTCAGCAGCAAACTTTTTGTGTTTATGATTGAAGCTTTTCCACTCACTACCATGAGATGGATGGCTCATTACATTCTGATCTCTGTACTCCTGGTCCCTAGAATGCCATAGTACATCCTCTCTTGTTTCAGCATCATGAAACAACCTCTGCAATCTTGGTATAATTGGAAAATGTCTCAGAACATTATGAGGAATCCTCTTCACAACATCGCCATCTTTCCATCTTGATGATTTGCATTTCGGGCATTCACTTAAGTTGGCATAATCCTTCCGGAACAGAACAAAATTATTCTTACAAACATGGATCATATCATATCCAATTCCAACTGCACAAAGGAAATTCTTCATTTTACTGTAGGTGTGTGGAAGCTCAGACGCATCTGGGAAAGATTTGCAGAAAGCATCCAACATCGCATCGAATGATTTGTTGGTCATCCGCTCAGATGTCTTCACCTAAGGAAAGGTGACCATAGCTGAGAATACTGACAGCTTATTTCCTGGGGTGACAGCCACATTGCATTGTTCCGACATGCGGGCCCACCATTTTTCTTCTGCAGGTGAAAGTTCACGGAATGCACGAGCATTTCGTAGCATTGTTTCAATGTTGGTCAAACTCACTGGCTCCGCCACCACCACCTCCTCCTCCTCTTCCACCTAAGCATCATGCAAATCAAGATGGTGATCTACTGCTTCCACGTAGTCAATAACATTGACGTTCACAGCTTCACCATGATGAACCCACCTAGTATATGTGACTGACATCCCATACAAATTTAGATGATTTTGCATAGTTGACTGTGGTCTTGTAACTGAATTCATACAACTGCTACACGGGCAGAGCACATCTGATTTCGGACCACCGTACTCAGCTCTGATAAAGTTCATGAAGTTTTCAACCCCCTCGACATATGCAGCGGAGAATCTTTGAGCAGAAGTTATCCAAGTCCTGTCCATCTGTTAGACATACAAATTAGTTCTTCTACTAGATATTACAGGAAAAACATATATGCTTTTTTATGAAGTCTAGAAAAAAATACCTAGGTCGATGTCTAAAGCAATTGCAAGATATCTGGACGAGCATATCTAAGTAACGAAATACATGTAAAGCTAATTCAGCAAACAGATTTGAGTGCTAAATTATGGCAGGCTGTTTCAGCAGTCAATGAGGCTGAGCACACAGCCATCGAACTATCGAAGGCCATTGCAGCAACAAAGATCGAGTATAAAATGGTGTAGAGCTATTTCACCTAACAGATTGGCTACTAGACCATGGCAATCTACGTCACAATAAATATATGGCAGGATATTTTAGCAACTAATCGGCCTTGGCATGCCATCTCAGCTAAGCAGATTGAGTGCAGAACAGGGCAAGGAAGCTTCTTAAGCAGAGCATATTGACTGTAAACTACTTCGGCAAATAGTGAGATTAACAGCGTCTATTAGCTAACATTTAGCGCTACACCGACATGCACGGGGCCTCAGTCTAGAATGCGCATACCGTGGGAGAAGCTGACCGCCGTGCGTCTCCACACGAACGTCGCCAGCGGTGGCGGCGCTGACCGCCGTGCGCCTCCACAAGAACGTCGCCAGCGGTGGCGGCGTGTAAGTGCATCTAGTGCCCCTTAGTGATTTTGGTGTATTGAAGACTTATAGGTTAAGGGACTGATGCATTTGTGAGTGTACACAGGTCTATAAGTCTATGAGGAGTTTGATATTTACAAAGAAAGTCGACCCCTAAAAATGAAGTTCGTCAACTGAAGACTTTGGATTTCTGAAGACTTTGAAAGTGAAGAAATTGGTGTGACCTTGAAGACTTGGTATTCATTCGAGGAACATGAAGCGTGAAGACTTTTGTTTTTATAGTTTCATTTTCTCTTCCTTGAGTCATAGGAAAGACCGTACTGCTAAAGGGGGTCGAGGAAATACTAAGGAAAAATTTCCATGTGATGCTCAACTCAAAATCCTACACCTACCAATCCTTTCGAGTGAAGCCATTGGAAATCTCGCACAATTCAGTCATATTCTTCAGTGACAGAGACGAAGTTCTTCTGGTCTCTGAGGAATTTGTTCTGACTGAGGAGTTAAGAATTCGCCAATGCGGATTGCCTACACAGTGAGGAACATGATAGCCCTGAGGTATTTGAGAGTCAAATATTCCGACCGTTGCTGTGCTACGCGCCGGCTGTCCCAAAATATCTATCCACCTAAAGGTCATATCAGATAAGGGCATTTATGTCTTATCATGTCGGGCTGCTCCCTAGGCTATAAATAGGCGCCCCCCTACAACCACTAGCTGGTTGGCTGCTACAAGAGAAACTGACACTTGTCATTTGAGAGCAATCCATCCTCCGAGGACTTTGAGCGAAAATCATCAAGTGAGGAAAACCCAAACCCCAAACCTACAAACCCCAAAGTGATTGAGCATCACTGAAGAGATTGATCCTGCATGGATCTGATGCTTGTTTCCTTTGAAGATTGTGCTTCTTCAAGACGGTTAGGCATCAAGGTCTAGAGCATCCAAGAGGAATTATGGATCGCCGGGTGACCGAGTTTGTGAAGGTTCGGAAGTCACCTGAAGACTGACCACGAGTGATTGGGCAAGGTCTGTGTGACCTTAGCTCAAGGAGAATACAGTGCAGACTGTGTGTCCGGGACTAGGTGTCCTCGAGTTTAAATACTCAGCCGCTCCAACCAGATGTACAACTGAGACAACAGTTGGAACTGGTCTACCAAATCATTGTCTTCGCCGAGCTTACTGGTTCTATTTCCTCAACTCTTTAATTTCCTCATCTCTGTTGTTGTGTGCTCGTTCATATCTGTTTGAAGACTTTGACTGAAGACTTTCTCAATTTCCTCAGTTCAATTTCTTCAGTCTGTCCGTCTTCATCTTGTGTTATCCTGTGTTTACGCTTCCTGTACCCTGTGCTTGTCATCATTTCATCATGACGACTATGCGTGTGTTCTCCTATCTTTACTTTGAAGTACTTATTTTGCTGCAAGTAGTTCTTCTCTTAGGAATTTCCTCACCTGCAAATTCCTCAGTGAAGAATTCATAAAAATCGTCTATCCACCCCCTCTAGTCGATATAACGCACTTTCAATTGGTATCAGAGCAAGATACTCCCTTGTTCTGTGTGATTTTCATTTAACCGCCTGGAGTTTTAGTTATGTCGACCGTAGGTATGATCAAGGTCTCTACTGGGTGTCCTACCTTCGATGGAACGGACTACCCCTACTGGAAGAATAAGATGCGAATGCATCTTGAGGAAATTGACAACGATCTCTGGTATGTTGTCGAAAATGGTGTGACTGAGTCCCTGAATGCTACTGATGTGAAGAGATTCAAGCAACTCGATTCTCAAGCGAAGAATATCATATGTGGCCATCTAAGCAAATGGCAATATGGTAGAGTGAGTGCTTTGGAAACTGCTAAGCTTATCTGGGATAGGCTCTCCAAAGTAAATGAAGGAGTCTCAACTCAACGTGACTCTCGTGTTGACGTCTTTTGCAATCTCTTAAACCGCTTAAAAAAACTCGACAATGAAAATGTTCAGCAAACCTTCGATCGCCTCACTGATATCTCAAATGAGCTTCAAGCGCTTGGCGCCACTGATATCACCGACCATGAGGTGGTGAAGAAATTGCTGAGATCGCTCGATTCTTCATTTGACACTCTGGCACTAATGATTCAAGAGCGTGCTGATTACAAGTCACTTGATCCTGCTGATATTCTCGAGAGGCTAAACACTCATGAGTTCCAGCTTGCTGAGAAGAGAGATCTCCATGGTTCGAGCTATGGTAAACCACGTGCTTTGAAGGCCAAGGCAGTCTCTGAGTCTGAAGAAGAGGACTCCACTAGCAGCCTTGGTGATCCTGAAGAACTGAGCCAGGAACTAGCACTGCTCGTGAAGAAATTTCAGAAGTTCTCAAGACGGGTCGCTTTGGAAAATCCTCAAGGAGCAATGATTCCTCATCCAATGACTACAAGAAGAGGCTATGTCATGGTTTTGTCACGGCAGTTGTCCTTGTGTAAGGACTTAGTCGTGGTGCCATCGCAACTAGGAAGCTTAAAGGGGTTAATCGGGACAAAGGACACGAGAGGTTTTATACTAGTTCAGCCCCTTGTGGTGAAGGAAGGCCTACGTCTAGTTGGGTTGGTATTGCTTGATGTTTCAATGACCAGGGAGCGAGATACGCTATGCCCGGCTCTTGATGGGTTGTTTCTTGCCCTAAGCCGCCAGCAGGTCGTCCCCTTATATACACGGGTTGACGCCCTGGGGCTTACAGAGTCCCGGCCGGCTCATAAACAGTGTCCGGCTCGGTGACTATTTAAATCTACCTTATGATACAAGTCATATCATCATGGCGGTTTACTACAACGGGCCTTAAGCTGCCCGTGGGCCTTAAGCCCTTTATTGAATCGCCATCTTCATGCTTGGTCTTGGGCTTCCTCTGATGAGTCTTATTTGTGTAACCCGGGCCCTCCTGGGCGGCTTACACAAATAGTTATATCCCCAACAGGCTATGTCACAAATGCAAGAAACCTGGTCATTACATTCAAGATTGTCCTCAGTGGGATAAGGAATTGAAGAAGAAGAAATACAAGGATTACAGTTCTGATGATGCCAAGAAGAAGAAGAAATCTTCAAAGTCTTCATCATCAAAATCCTCGAAGTCTTCATCTCACAAGAAGAGCAGCTCCAAGAAGGCTCGGGCATTCATAGGCAAGGAAATGGATTCTGAGGCTGAATCTAAGGATCATGAGGAAGAGGATGCATCCGAGGAGTCCGAGTCTGGTGTGGCAAGCCTGGCTCTTGCTACCGCGTTCATCAGCAAGTCTATATTCAACTCCGAAGAAAATGGCAACACCAACAATGCTGATGAAGTCAATGATGACTATGCTCCCACCTATTGCTTCATGGCAAAGGGTGCCAAGGTAACTAAATACCCCTCCTCTGAATCAAGTGAGGATGAATCGGATGAAAATCTTAAGCCTAGCTACTCTAAACTTGCTAAAATTGCTATGAAACAACAAAAGGCTATTGAAAAGCTTCAAAACATGCTAGACAAAAGTGATGATATGTTGGGTGAAGAAATGGATCGCACTAAAAACTTAACTAAAAATCTTCAGAGACTTAAGTCTAAGTTTGACAATCTTCAAAGTCATCATAACACTCTCTTATCTGATCAAGAGAAGCTTTCTTATGAATTTCTTCAAAGAAAGCAAGATCTTTAGAAGCTAAGAGTGAGTTATGAAGATCTTCAGAAGGAGCATGATTCATTACTAGCTCAACAAATCAGCGCTACTCAGGAAGAATTTGATCCGCCATGTCTGAAGTGCATTTAACGTGAATCTGCTAATTCTACACCAGAATGTTCAAATGCTTCTAATGTTACAAATTCTTCACCTGTCTCTGCTATCACTAATTCCTCATCTTAGGACATTGCTAGTATCACTGATGATGCAGGGCTGAAGGAATTGTACATGACAGGCATATACAAAAGCCTCAAAGGGCATCAGACTCTTTGTGATGTGCTTAAAAAGCAGATCCTCCATAGGAACCCTAGGAAAGAGGGTATTGCCTTTGAGAGGAAACTCAATGCTGATGGAACATATTGGAAGCCTGAGCAGTACCCCAAAACCTCATGGGTTGCTGCAAAGGGACCTCCAGTTGATCCATCCAATTTATCTGGCTTTACATGTGAATCTCCTCATTCTTCTGATGAGTCATTTGACTCCAACTATAAACTGTTCAAGAATCAGAATGGTGAAGTATATATGTTGGCACTAACTGCAGGAATGGTTCCCATATGAAGAAAATCTGGGTTCCCAAAATTTATCTTGAAAGTGTTCAGGCTCTGTTGGAAAAGGCAGTGCCTAGGAGGCGCTTAGGCACGCTTAGGCGCTAGGCAATGGCCAAACGCCTCGCCTAGGGCATAAATGGAGGTCTAGGCAGGGCAAGCAAGGAATTGCCTACCCAAGCAAGAAATCATGCCACATACTGCACTGATATGCCAAACGGGTTATATTTCGATGGCACTAGATGGTAATTAACTTATTTATATGCCCTAAACTGATATCAACACCCATATAATAATCACAAATACACTACTAGTAAAAACTATATTACCGCCTAGGCCGCGCCTAGGGCGCTTAGGCACCGCCTAGGCACTAGGCGATGGCCAACTGCCTCGCTTACGCCTACCGCTTTTTCCAACCTTGTCTTCAGGTGAATGTCCTCATGACACCACCAGTGAAGAACAGGAACCCCAGATTCAATTCTTCATATGGACCTAAGTCTTCATATGGATCCAATTCCTCAAAAGGATCAAAATCCTCATATGACCATCATCGTGCTAACCCTTCTGTTTCGCAGGGTAGATCTAAGGGCTATGAATATAAGAATTATTCTTCAAATCATTATGTTCATAAGTCCTCAAAGAATTTCTCTGCTTATTCATATGCTTACCCTAATCCCTCTTATGTGAAACGAAGCGGACTGGCTTCTATGCCACCTTTCTCATATGGTGCACGCAGAGTGATGAATTCTTTGCCACCCCTTCAGATGTGGGTGGTGAAGAAAAAGAACTAATCTCTTATGCAGGGTCAGTTCTCAAGACATGCACAAAACGTCTGAAGAATTTGCTGGAGACCTGAAAGTGCCTGAAAGGACGCAGGCTAATCATGATGAAATGAAATTTCATTTCACACGTCCTCATACTCATTTATCTGTGCTGTTGCTTGATGAAATTGATCTAATGATATTGATGTCATATTCTTCACAGATGAAGCATATGAGTTCGTAAGTTGCACTAATTCATCTGCAGGATGATCAACCCAATGCAAACGAGTGGGTCCTCGATAGTGGATGTACAAATCACATGACTGGTGACAAGAATCTCTTGATGGACACTCCTTTATCATCGTCACATCTGAAGCATATCATCTTCGCTGACAAAGGAAAAAGTCAGGTATTGGGTCTAGGTAAGGTTGCGATCTCAAAGGATCGACACATGGATAAAGTCATGCTTGTCGAGTCGTTAGGATACAACCTCATGTCTGTCTCAATGCTTTGTGATCTTGATATGGTTGTTGTGTTTGGCAAATATCGTTGCGTTGTGATCATGGAAGCTGACAATTCGAAAGTCTTCGAAGGCTTTAGGAGAGGAGACATGTACATTGTTGATTTCTCTACAGGACCACAACCGGCCGTGTGCTTACTTGTAAAAGCTTCAGAAGGCTGGCTATGGCATCGACGACTTGGTCATGCTGTCATGAGGAATTTGCACACGCTTGCAAAGAAGAAGCATGTAATTGGCATTGAGAATGTCAAATTCCTCAAGGATCACTTATGCGAAGCCTGTGAAGCTGGAAAGATGACCAAGGCCAAGCATCCAGCGAAAACTATCATGACTACCACTCGACCATTTGAATTGCTTCACATGGATCTCTTCGGTCCTAATCATTATTCTGCTGTTACAAATGATGCATCTCTATATGGCTTTGTTATCGTTGATGATTACTCTCGTTACACATGGGTGCACATTGTCACTTACAAACATGAGGTGCAGGAAGTCTTCAAACGATTTTCCTCGAGGGCTTCAACCAACTTTGGTATGAGGATCAAACACATCAGAAGTGACAATGGGACTGAGTTCAAGAATACCGGTCTTGATGGCTATCTTGATGAACTTGGTATTACTCATGAGTTATTTGCTCCTTATACTCCTCAACAGAATGGCGTCGTGGAGCGCAAGAACTGAACCCTCACTAAAATGGCTCGCACTATGCTTGATGAATACAAGACACCTCGTCGGTTCTGGATTGATGCAATTGATACCGCTTGCCACATCATTAACAGAGTATATCTTCACAAATTCTTTAAGAAGACTGCCTATGAACTCCTCACTGACAAGAAACCCAATGTAAGTTACTTCAAAGTCTTCGGTGCTAAATGTTGGATTAGAGACCCACATCACAATTCTAAATTTGCACCAAAAGCACATGAGGGTTTTATGCTTGGTTATGGAAAGGACTCACACACCTACAGAGTCTTCAACAGCGTTCTTCACAAGGTTGTTGAAACTGTAGATGTGCGGTTCAATGAAACTAATGGCTCGCAAAGAGAGCACCTACCTTCTGTGATAGATGAACCAGCACCTGAGGATTCTATCAAGTTCAAGGCTACTGAGGATGTCATTCCTACTGAAGAATCTACTTAAGAATTCATTCCAGAACATGATGAACATCAAGCTGGCGCACCTGAAGAAAATGGTGCTGAAGAAAATGCTCCTGAAGGAAATGCTGATCAAATTCCTCGAAGACAACCCACTCATCCTCGCATTGCAAACGAAGTGCAAGTCGAGAAGATCATTGATGACATTAGAGCACCAGGTCCTCTCACTCGCTCAAAGGCTTCACATTTATATAACTTTTGTGGGCACTTTGCTTCTGTCTCTATCATAGAGCCTGTCGGTGTCAAAACCGGCGGATCTTGGGTAGGGGGTCCCGAACTGTGCGTCTAGGCGGATGGTAACAGGAGACAAGGGACACGATGTTTTTACCTAGGTTCGGGCCCTCTCGATGGAGGTAAAACCCTACTCCTGCTTGATTAATATTGATGATATGGGTAGTACAAGAGTAGATCTACCACGAGATCAGAGAGGCTAAACCCTAGAAGCTAGCCTATGGTATGATTGTTGTTCGTCCTACGGACTAAAACCCTCCGGCTTATATAGACACCGAAGAGGGTTAGGGTTACACAGAGTCGGTTACAATGGTAGGAGATCTACATATCCGTATCGCCAAGCTTGCCTTCCACGTAAGGAAAGTCCCATTCGGACACATGACAAAGTCTTCAATCTTGTATCTTCATAGTCCAGGAGTCCGGCTAGAGGTGATAGTTCGGCTATCCGGACACCCCCTAATCCAGGACTCCCTCAGTAGCCCCTGAACCAGGCTTCAATGACGACGAGTCCGGTGTGCATATTGTCTTCGGCATTGCAAGGCGGGTTCCTCCTCCGAATACTTCGTAGAAGATTTAAAACACAAGGATAGTGTCTGGCTCTGCAAAACAAGTTCCACATACCACCGTAGAGAGAATAATATGTACACAAATCTGCTGACGTATTCCGCGGCGTGACATCTCACCACGGCCAGGCCTTTATTCGAATCGTTTTTAGGGTCCCACCTCAGCGCGTTTAGCGAGGCGGTTTCCTTGGCACGTCTTATCAAAGCGGAGATCGTGCCCCCTTATTCCAGGATTCTCATCAATACGGGCGTGGGTAACCCAACCGCGCCATTGATTACGGCGCTTGGGAGATAAGCGAGTTTTACCAGGCTGGTGGGGACGCATAGCTTCGTCCGTCCATATAAGGGGATAAGGATCCACCTTTTTACCCATGCCTTCTTCCTCCTTTGCTCATCCATTTCCGCGCACTCGAGCTCCAGCGCCCAAGTCCGCACATCCCTCCTCAACCTTCTCCAGCCATGTTCGGAGCGGGAGGCAAGTGGATGGTCTCCTCCGTCACGGAGGGGCAAGTCAAAAAGCTGCGGAAGGCCGGATACTTGTCCGGCGACATCGCGCATCGGCTCCCCGATAAGGGGTAGCTCATCCCCACCCCCAGGCCCCATGAGAGTGTGGTGTTCCTCGCCCACTTCCTCCGCGGACTAGGTTTTCCACTTCACCCATTTGTCCGGGGGCTCATGTTCTACTACGGACTAAATTTCCACGATTTGGCCCCGAATTTCATCCTCAACATCTCGGCGTTCATCGTCGTGTGTGAGGCCTTTCTCTGCATCCAGCCCCAGTTTGGCTTATGGCTAAAGACCTTCAATGTCAAGCCGAAGGTAGTGGGCGGCCGCCAAGCGGAGTGCGGAGGTGCCATGGTGGGCAAGATGGCCAACGTCCTATGGCTCGAGGGCTCCTTTGTGGAGACCGTGAAGGGGTGGCAATCGGGGTGGTTCTACATCACCGAGCCGCGCGAACCTAAATGGGCAGCGGCCCCCGAATTCCGATCTAGTTTCCATACGCGGCTCACCTCTTGGAAAGAGACGGGCCTGACGTGGGGTAATTCGGAAGAGCTGACCGGACTCCAAACCTGCGTCCAAAATCTGGTGAACAAGAATCTCAGGCTTATCAACGTAGTCCAGGTCATGCTCATCCGCCGGATCCTCCCATGCCAACAACGGGCCTTCAACTTGTGGGAGTTCGATCCGGCACAGCACCAAACCTTGAGCAGGCTCTTCGACACTGCATACAAAGATGCCTGGAAGGCGCTATTCAAGGGCGCCGAGGCTCCCGCATCCGCTACCGAAGATCGCGGATTTAGCTCGCAGCGTCAAGCTAGCGAGGTAAGCTATTTTACCCATTACGGGACTCTTGTTTTTCATAGTTTGACTCTATGCGGGATCTAAAACTCCCTTACCTTTGAAAGGATTGGCAGAATACGTCCAGGCAGGTTAACTGTCCGGCTCCCCTACCAGAAGACCCAGCGGACGCCCGCTTGACGGGGCTGCTAGTTCCGGCACCTTACGTGGTGCCGGGGAAGAAGGCCAAGAAGAAGGCCACGGGAACTCGAAGGAGTGCCCGGCGCCAGGTGTTGTCGGACTCATCATCCGATGACTCCGAGGCGGAATCCTCCCGTGAAAACAAGGAGGAGGAAAAAGAAGCTTCTCCCCCAGCAGGGGGAGAAAAGAAAAGGAAGGCCGTGCCGACTAGGGAGACCGAAGGGTCCAAGAAGGGAAGGACCCTGCCTCCGGACTTCTCCACCAACGCTGTCGACGGCGAAGAGGAGTGGCCATTGAGGGCCAAGCCCCTGGCGAGATCGTAAGTGTCCGGATTCCGGAATAGCTCATGGCTTTTCATTTGTCGCATAGTGTCTTCTAATGCTGGATACAACCATGCAGCCCACCCAAGGGCGAGCTCGCCGCTTCGACGAGCGGCTCCTTGGATTCGTCGGACGTGAATAGCACTTCACTTCCGGCCGCCTCCTCTCCCCGCGCCGCTGATGACGCCGAGGTGGGGTCCCAAAAGGGGCCCGACCAGGAGGAGGTGGCCCAAGAGGCGCCGCAAGGCAACCTCCCAGACTCCAGGCGCGAAGGGGACGAAACCCCAGAGGGCTCTAAGTCCGGCCCTGTGCCGGACCCCGTACCGGAACCTTCAATGGTTCCAAAGTCTGGCAGGCGGCCCCTTCGTAAGAAGGGCAAGACTACGACACGGTGACCTCCGTCCAACCGGAGGCACCGGATAGCTTGCTGGAGGCGCTTAACGGCGCCTCCATCAACGAGGAGCACCGCACTGTTATGAGTGTGGTGATCCAGAAAGTTCAGTCCGCCAAGAGCGGGCTGACTAAAGCCTGTGCCAGCCTTCTAACAGGCTTTGAGGTAAGTTTTAAAGATATGTAAGAATATTACCGCATAGACAGTAGCCCCTGATGCTTAGTTCGGTGTTCGGAAAGAAAAGCCGAACTGAGGATCTAAAAAGATATACGCAGGAGTCTAACATAAGTATGTCAATATGGGAATGCAGGCTGCGCTGCTGACCTCTGCCACACTGACTGCGGAGGTCAATGCATTGAAGGAGAGCCTCAAGCGGTTCGAGAACGAGCTCGGCCTTGCCAAAAAGCAACTCGAGGACAAGGAAGGTAAGTAATACCTTATGGGATTATATATAAAAAATGTGGTTGCAAAAAATGACAGGACTAACATGAATATTGCAGGGGCCACGAACGAGGTGGCGACCCTGAAGGAGGCGGTGTCCCGGGCCGAAAGCAGTGTGGCTGCGGAGCGCACTGAGCGAGAGAAGCAGGAGGCGCGGGTGGCGGAGGTGCGGCAAGAGCTCCAGGCTCTCGTGGAAAAACACGAGAGTTTGGAGCGTGACTCGAAGACTCGAGAGTCCGAGCTCGCCTCGGCCCTTGAGAGTGCCAAAGCCGCTAAGGCCGAAGCCCAAAAAGCCCTCCAGGAGATTGAGGCAATAAAGAAGATAGTGGCGGGTAAGGCATTCTTTATGCAAAGCAAGCACGTGAAAGTGAATTATCTGCTACTTACCCAGAAGCATTCGCAGATCTGCCCCGCAGTGTGTCCGATGCTTCCACGTTCTACCGAGCCGAGGAAGGGAGCTCGACGGAGAAGGTGTTCTGGTCTCAGTATGCTGAGGCCGGACACCCGGTGCCCTTGAGCGACCAGCTGAAGCAGCTGGTCGAGCTCCACAAGGTCGCCGAACAGGCCATGAAGGGCCTCATAGTTCGGCTGTGGCCTAAGGAAGCCATGCCTGGGAGCTACATCGGGCTAGTGCGGCGGCTGGTGGACGCCTATCCATGGATTGAAGTCGTCAAGCGCTCCGTCTGCATCGAAGGTGCCCGTAGGGCCCTTGCCCGTGCCAAAGTGCATTGGGGCAAGCTGGACGCGGAGAAGCTTATGACAGACGGACCACCGCCGAGCAAGGAGTATCGCAAGCCGGATATGTATTATGAGGGCATCCTGAAGGGTGCCCGCCTTATAGTGGGTGAATGCTCCAAAGATGTAATTTTTGAGTAGACTCGCATTTGGTATCATGTACGCTGAAAACTTGTTCATATGCGCTAGGCAACACTTGTGAATTTAAAATATTACCTTCTGTGCGGCCGTTTATTAAATTTGAGAGATGGCGAGTCGCTGGCTTCAGCCCCCATGCCACGAGTGCTGGGGTGTTCGGGATAAACTTGAGCGCTCTTGTTCCCATTCTTGGGTCCTTCGAGGGAGGCGCTCAATGCAACGAACAAGGCAACCGGCTATAATGCTTGAACACTCTCACTTAGCCATAGAATTCTATAATTTTAAATTTCGGCGAAGCCCCTAGTATTCAGAAGACCGAGTTCGGGGCGCTATCGACGCCTTGGCCTGACAGTGCCGACTCCTCGCTCTAAGCGGCATAAGTCTTTAGGGACTCAAAAAACCTCTCGAACAGCGACCGGCTCTCGCTCTATCATGACGGTCAGTTTTGGCTTTCTCCACTGAGGTGCTTAACCCAGCTCAACCGGGGCACAATTGCAGTGGTTCTCCCAGCGCTACCTTAGCCGATATAACGGAGCGTAAGGTACCAAAACATGGCAGCCGGGCAAACCCAACTATTGACCCAAGACATGATTCGGAGCCAATGCATATAATGCTATAAGTTTGGGGTGCCTTACTTGTGAAAGTGTTCGGACTTATCACACCATATTTGGGGGTACTTAAGCCCCTGGTGTATTGGCCGTACCAAACTGTACGGTTGCATAATGTCATAACTGAACATATATAGATAGAAAAAAGGAATGCAATAATAGGAAAAAGCTATGTATTGTTTATTCAAAAGGTACTGCAATGAAAGCAGAACGATACAAATAGTGCGATAAGCAAGGAACGGGACTTTTGACATGTCCCACTCCAGGGGTAAGCTTGCGGGATGGTATGTAAAACAGGTATACTGCTCGTAATAGAGACCACCTGGACACTCGGCGTAGCTTTCTACTTCCCTGGCTGTTGCATCATGAGTTCGGCGATTCTACTGCCAGACAGGGCTTCTTGAGAATGGAGTCCTGAAAGTAAGAGAAAAGAGAAAAAAAGAATGACACAATCGGGAGCCCCTAGTGCGGTTGAGCCGCATTCTGGGCATGCCGTGGTCGTGGCCCTCCCCCTATGCCCATGGTATTTCCAGAGCGTAGTTATGTACGCGTAGTACTGGTCTCGCAATTTCGCGAGGGCTGGGGTTGGGACCGCATTGCTACGCGTGCTCGGAACGTGCCAGGCGGTCTTGTTGTAGGTTACTCCGGGCGCGCTTGACGGTGTCCGGACGTTTAATAGCCGGACTCGAGAATTGCCTTGAGAGGTTGCTTTGTACTTCCGTCGCAAGGGCCGCCGTATGCTCCTCCGTTCGGAGAGAGCGTTCGGTGTTTCCATTGACCGTGATTACTCCTCGAGGGCCTGGCATCTTGGGCTTGAGGTATGCATAGTGCGGCACCGCATTGAACTTTGCAAATGCGGTTCGTCCGAGCAGTGCATGATAGACGCTGCGGAACGGGACTATGTCGAAGATCAATTCCTCGCTTCAGAAGTTATCCGGGGATCCGAAGACCACTTCGAGTGTAACTGAGCCTGTACAGTTGGCCTCTACACCTGGTATGACGCCTTTAAAGGTCGTCTTTGTGGGTTTAATCCTTGAGGGGTCTAAGCCCATTTTGCGCACTGTATCCTAGTAAAGCAGGTTCAGGCTGCTGTCGCCGTCCATGAGGACTCTAGTGAGGTGAAATCCGTCGATGATTGGTTCTAGAACCAATGCGGCGAATCCACCGTGGCGGATGCTAGTGGGGTGGTCCCTTCGGTCAAAAGTGATCGGGCAGGAGGACCACGGGTTGAACGTTGGGGCGACTGGCTCCATCGTGTATACGTCCCTTAGTGCACGCTTCTACTCCCTTTTGGGTATGTGGGTTGCGTATATCATGTTCACCGTCCGCACTTGTGGGGGGAAGCCCTTCTGTCCTCTATTGTTCGGCAGCCGAGGCTCCTCCTCGTCATTGCTATGCAGCCCCTTGTCGTTGTTTTCGGCATTTAACTTGCCTGCCTACTTGAACACCCAACAATCCATGTTGGTGTGGTTGGCTGGTTTTTCGGGGGTGCCGTGTATCTGGCATGAGCGAGCGAGTATTCTGTCCAAATTGGACAGGCCCTGAGTATTTCTTTTGAACGGCTTTTTCCGCTGACCGGGTTTAGAGCCTCTGAATCCGGCATTGACTGCCGTATCCTCAGCATTATCACCGTTAATGCGGCGCTTGTGCTTGTTGCGACGCGACCTACCATTGCTGTCCTTGGTATCCAAACTACCAGGGTTTTTGGTTAAGTTGTTACTACGAGCTAGCCAGCTGTCCTCTCCCGCGCAAAAGCGGGTCATGAGTGTTGTGAGGGCTGCCATGGATTTCGGCTTTTCTTGTCCTAGGTGCCGGGCAAGCCACTCGTCGCGGATGTTATGTTTGAAGGCTACAAGGGCCTCTGCATCCGGACAGTCAACGATTTGATTTTTCTTGGTTAGGAACCGTGTCCAGAATTGTCTGGCCGATTCTTCTGGCTGCTGAATTATGTGGCTGAGGTCATCAGCGTCTGGTGGTCGCACATATGTTCCCTGGAAGTTATCAAGGAATGCGGCTTCCAGGTCTTTCCAACAACCAATTGACTCTGCTGGCAAGCTGTTAAGCCAATGCCGAGCTGGTCCTTTGAGCTTGAGTGGGAGGTATTTGATGGCGTGTAGATCATCACCGCGGGCCATGTGGATATGAAGGAGATAGTCCTCGATCCAAACCGCAGGATCTATTGTGCCATCGTATGATTCGATGTTTACGGGTTTGAAACCCTCAGGGATTTGATGATCCATCACTTCGTCTGTGAAGCATAGTGGGTGTGCGGCGCCTCTGTATTGGGCTATATCACGACGCAGCTCAAATGAGCTTTGTCTACTGTGTTCGGCCCGGCTAGGATTGTTGTATTCGGCGTGACGGTTATCATCACGTGTTGTGGGGCGCCGACGCGATCCGTAGATCAATCTTGTTTGCCTTGCCTTGTCCTCCAATATGTCTCACAGGTCTGGCGCATTTCCCCGTGCCTTGGTACTTTTTGAGCGACGCCGGGGTGCGGCTTGAGTGGAGGGCCTAGAGGCCTCTCTGTCGCGGCCACGAGGTGGCCGGTCGGCCGCATCATGCGCTGGTGATGTAGGTTTGGGTGCTTCCTCCTCTAATTGGGGTAGCAGCCTGTGTTTTGGGTAGCTCTTGGAGGGGCGTTCGAGTTCATACTCTTCGGCTGCAAGGACTTTGGTCCATCTGTCAGCTAGCAAGTCTTGGTCAGCTTTAAGCTGTTGCTGCTTTTTCTTGAGGCTGCTTGCCGTGGCCATAAGCCTGCGTTTGAAACGCTCTTGTTTGACGGGATCTTCAGGCACGACAAATTCGTCGTCGTCGAGGCTTGCCTCGTCTTCGGAGGGAGGCATATAATTATGGTCATCTACCTCTGTGTCTGCCGCTCTATCATGCGGACTAACTTCTCCATCCTCCTGTGTTGAATCCTGCTGGAGGAGGTTGTTTTCGGCACTGTCCGGGGTGTTATTATCTCCCGTGCCAGAATCACCGTTTTTGCTGTGGCGGGATTTAGAGCGGCGCCACTGACGCCGACGCTTAGGCTGTTTCTTGGAGGGGTCATCCTCCGCTGTTCCATCGCCATTCCCATCTTTTGGGATGTCCACCATGTATATGTCGTATGATGAGGTGGCCTTCCACTACCCTGTAGGCACTGGTTCTTGGTCGTCTCCTGCATCGTCATCCATACTGTCGATGTCTTCGGAGTCGAAGTCGAGCATGTCGGTTAAATCATTGACAGTGGCTACAAAGTGGGTGGTGGGTGGGCGTTGAATTTCTTTGTCGTCCGCATCCCAACCTTCCTGACCATAGTCCGGCCAGGGCTCTCCTGATAAAGAGAGAGACTTTAGTGAGTTCAGGATGTCGCCAAAGGGCGAGTGCTGAAAGAGGTCCGCGGTAGTGAACTCCATAACCGGCGTCCAATCGGATTCGATTGGCAGGGGTGCGTAAGGTTCGGAGTCTGGATAGGAGTCCGGCACCTTGGAGTCATGAGCTTCGCAAAGGACAGGGATGGTGTTCGGCTCAATCGCCGTAGAGATCGCAACCCCCGAGGGGGTGTCCAGCCACTCATCCTCGATCGACGAAGTCAGCTCCGAGCTAAGGGTCGGAGCGGACACTGGTGCGGCCTCCAGGGCACTGTTCGGCGGCAGAGCTAGATCGTGCCCATCGAGACAGTGCGGCGCGCTTGGCTACGGCTCGAATCCGTTGAAGATCAAGTCTCCGCGGATGTCGACCGTGTAGTTCAAACTCCCAAATCTGACCTGATGGCCAGGGGCGTAGCTTTCGATCTGCTCCAGATGGCCAAGTGAATTGGCCCGCAATGCAAAGCTGTCGAATACGAAGATCTGTCCGGGGAGAAAAGTCTCACCCTGGACCGTGTCGTTGTTGATGATCGAAGGGGCCATCGGGCCTAAAGATGATGACACAGAGGAACTCTCAATGAAAGCACCAATGTCGGTGTCAAAACCGGCAGATCTTGGGTAGGGGGTCCCGAACTGTGCGTCTAGGCGGATGGTAATAGGAAACAAGGGACACGATGTTTTACCCAGGTTCGGGCCCTCTCGATGGAGGTAAAACCCTACTCCCGCTTGATTAGTATTGATGATATGGGTAGTACAAGAGTAGATCTACCACGAGATCAGAGAGGCTAAACCCTAGAAGCTAGCCTATGGTATGATTGTTGTTCGTCCTATGGACTAAAACCCTCCGGTTTATATAGACACCGAAGAGGGTTAGGGTTACACAGAGTTGGTTACAATGGTAGGAGATCTACATATCCATATCGCCAAGCTTGCCTTCCACGCCAAGGAAAGTCGCATACGGACACGGGACGAAGTCTTCAATCTTGTATCTTCATAGTCCAGGAGTCCGGCCAAAGGTGATAGTTCGGCTATCTGGACACCCCCTAATCCAGGACTCCCTCAGAGCCCACTAAGGTAGATGAAGCATTTCTGGAGCGTGAGTGGATTCAAGCTATGCAAGAAGAATTACATCAGTTCGAGCTCAACAATGTCTGGGAACTGGTAAAACATCCAGATCCTTGCAATCATAACATCATTGGCACAAAATGGATCTACCGCAAAAAGCAAGATGAAAATGTCCTTGTGGTGAGGAATAAGGAACGGCTTGTAGCTCAAGGCTACACATAGGTTGAGGGTATTGATTTCGATGAAACTTTTGCACCTATTGCTAGACTTGAGGCTATTCGCATATTACTTGCTTACGCTAACCATCATAATATCATTTTATATCAAATGGGTGTGAAAAGTGCATTCCTCAATGGTAAGCTTGAGGAAGAAGTATATGTTGCTCAACCCCCAGGTTTTGAAGATCCAAAGAATCCCGACAAAGTCTTCAGAGTCAACAAGGCCCTGTATGGCCTCAAGCAAGCCCCTCGGGCGTGGTATGATACTTTGAAGGAATTCCTCATGAAGAAAGGCTTCAAACCCAGTTCACTCGACCCAACTCTTTTCACTAAAACTTATGATGATGAATTGTTCGTGTGCCAAATATATGTTGATGATATTATCTTTGGCTGTACTGACCAACGCTATAGTGATGAATTTGCCTATATGATGAGTGAAGAATATCAAATGTCTATGATGGGAGAATTGAAATTCTTTTTAGGTCTTCAAATTCGTCAACAGCGCAATGGCATATTCATATCTCAAGATAAATACCTCAAAGATGTATTGAGGAAATTCGGCATGCAAGACTGCAAAGGGGTCAAAATTCCAATGCCCACAAATGGCCATCTATGCACTGATGAAAATGGTAAAGACTTCGATCAAAAGGTATACCACTCCATGATTGGCTCTTTATTGTACCTATGTGCATCTAGGCCAGATATTATGCTTAGTGTTTGCATGTGTGCTCGATTTCATGCTACACCGAAGGAATCACACCATAAGGCTGTGAAGCATATTCTCGATATCTAGCTCACACACCAACACTTGGATTATGGTATCCCAAGGGATCTTCATTTGAGCTCATTGGATATTCAGACTCTGACTATGCTGGCGATCACGTGGACCGCAAGTCAACATCAGGCACATGCCATTTCCTCGGACGATCTT
The DNA here is from genome assembly GCF_002162155.2 of Triticum dicoccoides. Taxonomy (NCBI): domain Eukaryota; kingdom Viridiplantae; phylum Streptophyta; class Magnoliopsida; order Poales; family Poaceae; genus Triticum; species Triticum dicoccoides. Next base: position 663,260,977 of record NC_041389.1, on the reverse strand, counting down.
TGGTCTATTGGTCCTCGAAGAAACAGAACTGCGTATCACTCTCCACTGCCGAAGCTGAGTACATTGCTGCTGGATCATGTTGTGCTCAATTACTATGGATGAAGCAAACACTCAAGGACTATGACATCACCATGAAGAATGTGCCTCTCTACTGCGACAATGAGAGCGCTATCAAGATTGCTCATAACCCAGTTCAACTCTCGAAGACAAAGCACATTCAGATTCGTCATCATTTTCTTCATGATCATGTGTTAAAGGGCGACATCTCCATCGACCACGTCAGCACTGAAGATCAACTAGCCGATATCTTCACTAAGCCCTTGGATGAGAAGAGATTTAGCAAGTTGCGTGTGAACTAAATATCCTAGAATCTTTGAATGTTCTCTGAAATGGACACACATCCTAACACTTATGCTGACTTGATGACTTAGATGCGCAACACACAAAGTAACATTTTTCTTCAATCAATGAAGACTAACCCTCTAAATGTGAAGAAATTAATGAAGAAATTGATTCTCAGATCCCTACGACAATTGTACGCGGCGTCTGAAATCAGCTTTCTTATACGGTGGGACACGCCACCAACCAAAGTTGAAAATCTTCAATTTGAGTTTTTCTTCGTTTTTGAAATTCCTCAGTTTTTCAAATTCTTCAACTTTGCATTGTCTTCACTCTTTCTGGTGTTGTTCTTCATTTGAATATATATATGAGTTTTATGTCCTCTACAGCATTCACTTATTGCTATTTCTTCAAGTTGATTTCTTCTGCTAAGTGAATGTGATCGGATCCTCCCCCCTCTATGCTAAACTCAACCCACTCTATTCATAAATTCTTCATGTGCGTTCTAATTTGAAACTCGTTCAAAATCTTCACTGTGTCCTTCACAGCTGAAGAAATTGCGAACGGAAACCTAAAACAATCTTATCTAAATTTTCGGCTTTGGCGCTCAAACCGTTCCGCATCCCATGACATACTTATCTATTCACCCATGATCCTACAAGATCGCCACCTCACAGTACATGGGCGACACATGTCACGTGAATGAGAAGGGCCAGGGGCACGTTCATCCAAAATCTTCGGGCGTCTAGTTTTTTCACCTCCGCTATAAATACCCCTGCCTCTTCCTCACTTCACTTTTACTCCGCTCGACCTCACTCTCGCTCGAGCTTCCCGAAACCCTAGCACCGCCGCTACTTCATCGTCGCCGTTGAGGAAGAGCTTCACTACCTCGACCTCGCCACCGTCGTACTCGCGCCGGTTGTGGATTTCCTCACTCCGCCGCCGCCGTAGCCGTCTTCCTCTGCCGAGTTAGGGCATGGAAGATCTGAATGGACGAACTTCACTCCTACTCTTCCCAGTTCGTCGTGTTCTTCACTTTGGGTAATTAAAAGTTACTTTTACTACCTTCTTTGATTTTAGTGTTTTTCTTGAAAATCTACAAAGGTGTTTTATTCTTCAAACCTTCACACACTAAACACCTCACATATTATCTGTTCTTGATTCGTTTCTCTAAGAAATTATTTTCTTCAAGATTCCTCAATTGTGTGGATTCTCAAATCTGTACAACTCTAGAACCTAAGATAAAGAACGCTTAGTGAAATTCTTCAAGACTCATCTGGTGAAATTCCTCAAACCTATTCTTTTTGAAAATCTTCTGAGAACGCATATGACCTCTTGAAATTCCTCGCAACTATACTCTGTTTACAGGTACAAATGTCCGCTGCTGAATCACTAGGTTCTCATTAACTTAACTCATTTGCAGCGTTCGTTGAAGAAAAGTTGCATACCTATTCGGAAACTTCAGTTGTTCATATTCCTCAGCTGAAGAAAATGGGCGATAGTAAGAAGCCACAGAAGGGAGGAAAGAGGCCTAAGGCAAATACTGCATTTGAAATCCCCGAGGACATCTATGTTGGGTACTGCACACCCCCTGAGGAAGATAGAAATCAGCGCAAGGTGCGCATTCAAAAGATATAAAGGAGATGTGCACGAGAATGGAGGGAGTACAGGTATGTTTGTGACGCTCCCGATTCAATCGTACACTAATCATGCACGCAAACATGTACGATCGAGATCAGGGACTCACGGGAAGATATCACAACACAAATCTAAAACATAAATAAGTCATACAAGCATCATAATACAAGCCAGGGGCCTCGAGGGCTCGAATACAAGTGCTCGATCATAGACGAGTCAGCGGAAGCAACAATATCTGAGTACAGACATAAGTTAAACAAGTTTGCCTTAAGAAGGCTAGCACAAACGGGGATACAATCGAAAGAGGCAGAGGCCTCCTGCCTGGGATCCTCCTAGGCTACTCCAGGTCGTCGTCCGCAGTCTGCACGTAGTAGCAGGCGCCTCCAGTGTAGTAGTCATCATCGACGGTGGCGTCTGGCTCCTGGGCTCCATCGTCTGGTCGCAGCAACCGGGTAAAGAAAGGGGGAAAAGGGGGAACAAGGCAACCGTGAGTACTCATCCAAAGTACTCGCAAGCAAGGAGCTACACTACATATGCATGGATATATGCGTAAAGGGGCATATCAGTGGACTGAACTGCAGAAAGCCAGAATAAGAGGGGGATAGCTAGTCTTATCGAAGACTACGCTTTTGGTCACCTCCATCTTGCAACAGGTAGAAGAGGGTAGACTGAAATCCTCCAAGTAACATCGTATAGCATAATCCTACCCGGCGATCCCCTCATCGTAACCCTGATGGAGAGCGACCACCGGGTTATATCTGGCACTTGAAAGGGTGTGTTTTATTAAGTATCCGGTTCTAGTTATCATAAGGTCAAGGTACAACTCCGGGTCGTCCTTTTACCGAGGGACACGAATAGATTAACTTCCCTGCAGGGGTGCACCACATAACCCAACACGCTTGATCCCATTTGGCCGGACACACTTTCCTGGGTCATGCCCGGCCGCGGGAGATCAACACGTCGCAGCCCCACCTAGGCACAACAGAGAGGCCAGCACGCCGGTCTAAACCTAAGCGCACAGGGGTCTGGGCCCATCGCCCATAGCACACCTGCACGTTGCGTACGCGGCCGAAAACAGAACTAGCCCCCTTAATACAAGAGCAGGCTTACGTTCCAATCCGGCGCGCGCCACTCAGTCGCTGGCGTCACGAAGTGCTTCGGCTGATACCACGACGCCGAGTGACCATATCTTTCCCACGTAGTTGGTTAGTGCGTATAGACCAAATGGCCAGACTCATATCAAATACCCAGATCTTGTTAAGCGTGTTAAGTATCCGCGAACGCCGAACAGGGCCAGGCCCACCTCTCTCCTAGGCGGTCTCAACCTGCCCTGTCGCTCCGCCACGAAGATCCACTCGCGGGTGCTCCACAAGTCGACCCGACTTTAGTCACCACATGTATCATGTATAAGTATAGTATATATACACGTGATCACCTCCCGAGTGATCACGGCCCGATAGTATAGCACAGCATATGGACAAGAATGTAGGGCCACAGATGGAAATACTAGCATCCTATACTAAGCAAGTAGGATTGCAGGTAAGGTACCAACAGTAGTAGCACGGACAGGCTATGCATCAGGATAGGAATAACGGAAAGCAGTAACATGCTACACTACTCTAATGCAAGCAGTATAGAGTAGAATAGGCGATATCTGGTGATCAAGGGGGGGGGGGCTTGCCTGGTTGCTCTGGCAAGAGAGAGGGGTCGTCAACTCCGTAGTCGAACTGGGCAGCAGCAGCGTCGGTCTCGGTGTCTAGCGAGAGAAGAGGGGGACAAGCAGATGCATAGTGATGCATGACATGACAAGTATCGGTGCTAGAGGTGCCCTAACGCGGTATGGGGTGATACCAGTGGAGGGGAGAAACATCCGGGAAAGTATCCCCGGCGTTTCGCGTTTTCGGGCAGAGGAGCCGGAGGGGGAAAGTTGCGAGTTCGATAGGTTAGGGGGTGTGGCGGACGAACGGGTTGCATATCCGGAATCGTCTCGTCGTTCTGAGCAACTTTCATGTTGAAAATATTTTAATCCGAGTTACAGCTTAAAAGATATGATTTTCTAAAGATTTTATTAATTTCTGGAATTTCATTAATTATTTAATTTAATTCGAAAAAGGATTTATGACATCAGCATGATGTCATGCTAACGTCAGCAGTCAACAGGGTTGACTAGTCAACCTGACCAGTGGGTCCCACTGGTCAGTGAAACATTTTAATTAAGCATTTTTAACCTAATCAAGATTAATTAGGGGGTGGGCCTCACTGTCATTGACTACTTAATTAACTAATTAACTGATTAATTAGTTTAGTTAATTGATTAGTTTAATTAATCAAAATTAATTAAGTTAATTAATTATTATTATTATTATTATTATTTTTAATTCTTGTTTTTATAATCTTTGTTCTGAGGGGTGGGGCCCCCTAGTCAGTGGCCTAGAGGGCCAACGCGGGCTTCGGGCGTTAGCGGGCGCGACTCGAACTAGCGCCTGCCCAGGTGCCGGCAGAGCCAACAGGGGCCGGAGCCGGGGGCGTTGGCCATGGCGAGGCCGGCCGGGATCTGCACCGGCGAGACGGCCGAGTGGCGGACAGCAGCGGAGGACAGGGAGGGTCGCGCGAGGGGGCGGCCGAGGAGCAGCGTCAGTGGGACGCGCGGTCGGAGCGAGCTCATGGCGGTGGGAGGCGCGGCCCCGGGCATAGGCGGAGCGGGGGGTGCACGTGAAGTGGCGCCGGCCGGACGAAGTGCCGCGCGCGGCCAGGGCGCGACCCGGCCATGGTGAGCGGGACAGCGGAGGGGCGCGGGGGCGCGTGAGGCGAGGTCACGCGAGAGAGGGGGGGAAGGGCGCGCGCTCACATCGGGTTCGTAGGGACTGGGCATCGGTGCGCGGGGAGCGACTCGCGGAGGA
>NC_041389.1:663229783-663255757 GCF_002162155.2 Triticum dicoccoides | reverse complement strand
CGTGGTCCAACGACGACGGGATCTGGGGGGCGCGGCGTCGGGCTTGCAGGGAGGGCGTCGTTGTCCCCCCGATCCAGATCGGGGCAGAGGGAGGAGCGGCGTGGGGGGGGAGAAGTGGGGGAATGGGGCGACGGGTAGCGGGCTAGGGTTTCGGGGTCCAGGGATAAGGGGAGTGGGGGTGGGCCGGTTGGGCCTTTTGGCCTGATGGCCTGCTGGCTAGCTGGGCCATTCGGCCCAGGGGGAGGGGGTTCTTCCTTTCCTTTTTTTTTGTTTGTTCTCTGTTTTTCTTTTATTATTTCTTTCTTTTTTGTTTAAATCATTTTCAACCATTTAGCCATTTTATAAAAAGGTGTTTGTTGCACCACAATTACCCTTGTAATATTCAGCAACCACCAAACATTTTTGTTTTAATTTTCGAAAACTTTTATTGTTGTCATAAATTTTAATTTGAATTTTGAACGGTTTCGAATTATTGTGAGGACAGCAACAGTAACCGAGGTGTCATGGCACGATTAGCGTGGTATTACTGTAGCCTAATGACCCGGGCGTCACAATTCTCCTCCACTACAAGAAATCTCGTCCCGAGATTTAAGAGGGGTGTAAGGGGGAAAGGTCTGGTTATGAAAGCCTAACGAATCTTCTCGATCTTGGTTGCTCTTCTTGAAGAGGTCGATCCATTACATTGATGTCTTCAGTTCTCTGCTTCGGGTCATCATGATGAAGTTGTCGTCCTTACTTGGGGATCTTCATCGTACTTAAGGAAAGGATAAGTGGTAGCTTCAAAAGGACAGACCTCTACAAGGTTGACTATCTGGTCGATAACATCGAGGAAGGTGGCGGAAGTTACTCTCGAATTGAATCTTCAGAAAATATCAAGAGCAAAGTAAGGAGGTACCACGAGAATTTTCAAACGGATAGGCAAGCGTTCGATGCCTAATCAGAAGGTGAAAGGGGTTCAGGGCAACGAGAATAAGTATTGCGTCTGATACCAAAATAGATCACTTGGGACGGTGGTTCGTGATTTACATACGAGTCCACGCACGAGGAATAACTTTGGGAACAGGGGGTGTACAGGAGAGTCAGCTTTCGATCCTGTGGAACTGTGGGTTATGGGCCCACCATGTGGTTGAAAGTAGGAAGGGGGCCGACATCTTGCACGGTCACGATAGTAAGGCGTGTTAGAGGGTAGCCTATCAGTTATGTCGGCAACAACATCGATACCAAGGGCGAGGGACGAAGAGAACCATTTTCCTGCTCGTTGAACGAGGCGGGCCAATAGGCAAGGTTCTCGTCCATCGGTGGCATACCGGAATGTCATCAACAATAGTAACAGGGTCTTACTGACAGAATTGTACACCGAGGTGTTTACATAAGCAGTGAATCAATACTGCTTGGATTATATACATCACAAGAGAGGTCAAACAAACCAATGGAAAGGAAAAGAGATTATCAGGTTTAAACACAACAATGGAAAGGAAAATGTGTCTAAACACATATTTCAAGGGTATATCCTTACCAAGGACAAGTAGAGAATGATATCCTTGACATGATATAAGGTAGAAAAGCCTCTAGGTGAGGGGAGAGAAATTTTCATGACATTATCCATACAGCGGTGTTTGGATAATTGAGCAGGAAACATTTAGCATTGGGCTTCAAATGTCCTTGTTGAAAAGCGGAGTACCACGAACATGCTTCGAGATAGCAATGCATGGTCTTCAAGCAAAGGTCAGACTTTGGATACTCAGAGGATTCATCAGGAATAACTTATAGAATAAGTCTTACAATTCCCTCATGGAAGAATGGTTAACCTTGCCCAAAAGGAACAACTATAACACTAGGTCCTCCGGCCAGGTGTTCTAGGCATGTCATCACCTTGTCGGGTCTTATGAAGACTGGCGTTAAAACTCTTGTAAATATGTTCCAACCATCATATCTGATGGAGATTCAGATATGATTGGTGTCAGGATAACTCAGACTTAAGATGCCTGAGAAGAAAGGTGCAACACAATTGTCGAGATGGCATTGTAAGATTCTCGAGAAATGAACTATGGGAGCGAGTTTCAACACAAAAGTTCATCATTTAAACCAAAGAGAGGATGACGGGGTAGCTGATGGAGCCAGTGACAATCCTCGAGATTTCCAAAAATGTGGATTTCCACAGTTATGTGAACAGAGAGATAACTTTTGTTGGATCAGTTGATATAATGATGTATGCTCGAGGATAACATACACAATTAAACATTGGTTGAAGGTGCGCCCGAAATATAGGTTGGGTTGCACGGCCAATGTCAGAATGGTGATTAAATAATCAATAGCCAAAGAATGAATGGCCGACCATTAATTTCAAAGCAATAGGATTCTAGAAGGGCAGAATCCAAACAGCACCGTTCAGTTGTTGGTACCCCGTTTGGAATCAACTCGAGGACCAAGAAAGAATGATAATGGGGAGAAGTATCCCTATACCAAGAATTCTTAAGAGGTGGTGAATTTCTCACGACATTCTTGACCTAGAAGATGGTAATACTTCAAGGTAGAACATAACATAAGTCGGTTAACAAGGAACTCAAGGCATAGCCACAACACGAACATGTTTGTGTTGGAAAGAAGGCAAGGAAGTAGTCGATGACACACAAATCATCGAGGGGCAAGGATGGTAATTCTTATCATGAATTTGATTGTTATTCTGGAATAGCTCAGAAAGTTGATAATGATCACGACACATTTTTCGAGAGATTACCTGAAGATGTAATCGATCCGCGATCACAGCAAGTCAAAAGAATGATGAAGCAAGAGGTTATTGGAACCATGGGTACGACACAAACTCGAAACCAAGCTTGTTGTCTGAGGTGGAATGATAAGACAAGGAAATCAACGTAAGCTTAGCTCAGCGTCGAAAATTGTGTTCCGGGGAGAAGGACCAGGTAGCACAGTTAAGATTTAGCACGTTAATGATATAGCCGATCAGGCTAGGAATGACATGATCGAGTACAAACTCAGACTTAAAGAAGATTATCAAGAGTTGTTGAACTGTAGGGCAGACTCAGTTCAGTTATCGGTGTCTTAGAGTGTTTAATAACTCAGAGCCCATGAAAACTGTAATCAGTGAGAATGTAGTACTTGACGAAGAACTCATAAGAAGTTATGCAGTTCCAAGATAATCTCGAGATATTAGGGGGGTAATACTCGAAGACGGAGCAAAGTAGAGATTGGACCGGGGTATTGATCCACAAAAGACAAGTGCTTACACTTGCATCGAAGATGGTATTTAAAGGAGAACATGGCTGGAACCACGATTGTAAAAAGGGCAGACCCCTGATATAAGATGAACTTATATCAAGGGAATAATTAATTTTAAAAGAAGCTTCGATGAGAAGATGTACATCGTGTCCATGGGCATGAGCATAAAGTTCAAGGTCGACTCCCACTTCTCCAATGCATAACCTTTCATTCACTTCTCGCTTTTGATGAACCTGTAGTGTAGAAAGTTTACCTAGCAAAATACCAGAAGAGTATGACTCGTGAAAACTTTCGAGTTCACACATATTAAGGAAGGCATAGGTTCAAGCCATCGGGGCTCCTTAGAACATATACCATGAACTTCAAGAGTAAATAACACAAACTCGATGGTAGAGCATGTTCAAAAGCAGATGATACAATTTACCAAATGCATTATGTATCAGGGAAAGAATTTCCGAAGTGATTGAATATGAGGGACGTTGTCGGATAACATCCAACAAAGGAACCGATGGTCCACAAGGGATCTGATGTGAGCATCGGTACTCAACCAGCGGAAGAAGAATGCAAGGAGATCTGATTATAGAAACATCTGACTAATTCAAAGTTCAAATGCAAAAGAATTATGATTTCCAAATCAGGGGATCAGAAGCAACGCTCTGATCAAGGATGGATAAGTTGAATAGACTTAGGGGTACATTTGACGACAACTTGATTGATCGAGGACCAGCTCATGTTCAAAATGACGTCTGAGCCGGAAGGCCGAATTCTAGGATCTAATCGAGGAGTGCGAGCATTCGCAAAATATCGAATCAATGGACTCAAAATGATAGTGACAAAGGATGTCAACGGAGGTTACTAGAAATATGGAATTGACCATAATGCAGGAATTCAAGGAATTCAAGAGCAATAGGCTGCTGAGGATTTTCGGAAAACGGAATAGTATTCCAAAGAATTTTATGATCCACATGAATAACTGAAGATGAACAAATCCTCGATAAGTGGGAGGAATTATACTTAGGGGTATTCAGGTGGCAAAGAGACTGCAAGGCAGTAAGGCACAAAGGATTATCGAACAATGACGAGTTTTTCAGGGTATCTTGTAATAACAAGACCAACTGGGGATGATGTAAGAATAACAACTGCAAGTAGTTATCCATAAGGGTTTACGGTGGAAGGGGAATTGCAAGAGGGATGGCACAAAGTATTGAGGGAACGTCCGCGAGTATTGTTAGAATCTTCTGTTGAAGCAGTCGATCATCCATACTCAAGGGGCTCTCCGGCAGGAAGTAATTGCGAGAACCTAGAGTCGGAGTTAGTAAAATTGTTTAACCCGAATAGAAGAGATGTCAGAGTCCCAGAGTATAGACGAGGAGCCCAATGGCGACGTGGGGCCGTAAGCCACACAGCCATGTTAGTAAAAGTTTTGTAAAGTCTAGACTCGACTTCGGCCAAGGAGTTGGAAGGGGGGTTGCTACAGGCAGTCGGCTCTGATACCAACTTGTGACGCCCCCGATTCAATCGTACACTAATCATGCACGCAAACGTGTACGATCGAGATCAGGGACTCACGGGAAGATATCACAACACAACTCTAAAACATAAATAAGTCATACAAGCATCATAATACAAGCCAGGGGCCTCAAGGGCTCGAATACAAGTGCTCGATCATAGACGAGTCAGCGGAAGCAACAATATCTGAGTACAGACATAAGTTAAACAAGTTTGCCTTAAGAAGGCTAGCACAAACGGGGATACAATCGAAAGAGGCACAGGCCTCCTACCTGGGATCCTCCTAGGCTACTCTAGGTCGTCGTCCGCAATCTGCACGTAGTAGCAGGCGCCTCTAGTGTAGTAGTCGTCATCGACGGTGTCGTCTGGCTCCTGGGCTCCATCGTCTGGTCGCAGCAACCGGGTAAAGAAAGGGGGAAAAGGGGGAACAAGGCAACCGTGAGTACTCATCCAAAGTACTCGCAAGCAAGGAGCTACACTACATATGCATGGATATATGTGTAAAGGGGCATATCAGTGGACTGAACTGCAGAAAGCCAGAATAAGAGGGGGATAGCTAGTCTTATCGAAGACTACGCTTCTGGTCACCTCCGTCTTGCAACAGGTAGAAGAGGGTAGACTGAAATCCTCCAAGTAACATCGTATAGCATAATCATACCCGGCGATCCCCTCATCGTAACCCTGATGGAGAGCGACCACCGGGTTATATCTGGCACTTGAAAGGGTGTGTTTTATTAAGTATCCGGTTCTAGTTATCATAAGGTCAAGGAACAACTCCGGGTCGTCCTTTTACCGAGGGACACGGCTATTCGAATAGATTAACTTCCCTGCAGGGGTGCACCACATAACCCAACACGCTTGATCCCATTTGGCCGGACACACTTTCTTGGGTCATGCCCGGCTGCGGGAGATCAACACATCGCAGCCCCACCTAGGCACAACAGAGAGGCCAGCACGCCGGTCTAAACCTAAGCGCACAGGGGTCTGGGCCCATCGCCCATAGCACACCTACACGTTGCGTACGCGGCCGAAAACAGAACTAGCCCCCTTAATACAAGAGCAGGCTTACGTTCCAATCCGACGCGCGCCACTCAGGCGCTGGCGTCACGAAGTGCTTCGGCTGATACCACGACGCCGAGTGCCCATATCTTTCCCACGTAGTTGGTTAGTGCGTATAGACCAAATGGCCAGACTCAGATCAAATACCCAGATCTCGTTAAGCGTGTTAAGTATCCGCGAACGCCGAACAGGGCCAGGTCCACCTCTCTCCTAGGCGGTCTCAACCTGCCATGTCGCTCCGCCACAAAGATCCACTCGCGGGTGCTCCACAAGACGACCCGACTTTAGTCACCACATGTATCATGTATAAGTATATAGTATATACCCATGATCACCTCCCGAGTGATCACAGCCCGATAGTATAGCACAGCAGACGGACAAGAATGTAGGGCCACAGATGGAAATACTATGTAGCGACCCGACTCGGTAAGAGTCGAAGTCTCTGTGCTTACCGTGCTAGTCCCTGGATCGACTTGCTAGCACACACAGTACTCGATGAAATAACAGAAATAACACACATCTCTTTATTACATCGATAGTCCAGGAGCAATACATTTATTACCAAATAGGGCATAGAGCCAATAAACAAATACTGCGGAAGCAAAGTAGTAAATGAGTCCAACTCCACGAGCAAGGTTGAGTGTAGAACATCGACCTATAGCACCTTAATCCTCGTCGGATATATCTGCAACGTGATAAGTTGCAGCCATATAGGTCAGTACATTGAATGTACTGGCAAGTCACATCATAAGTGTAATGAACCTACTTGTACATGCAATTTGGCTGGTGGAAAGCTCTAAATTTAATTTTTGCATAAAGCTAGTTTTTCCCTATTAGAAAAGATGTTGTTCTACTACTACACATTTGCATAGGATGAGTTGGCAAACCCAACTCCATCCGTTCCCAAGTTTCATTTAAATCCCAACTGTTTAATTAAAGGTGAGGAGATCTCCCAGCATTTTCACTACTAGAAGCTCAAGATGTCCGTAACCGGGGACACGGCTAATCGATTAGGTTGACACTCTGCAGAGGTTGCGCACTTTTCCCCACAAGACTCGACCACCTCCATGATCGGAAGATCGAGACATAGTCTTTCGAAAATGCTCCCCCTTAACCCACGGATAGGCCGGTACACCTACATCCTTCTACATCTGCTAGCCCATCCCGGAAGGGGTCACACTAACTACTCAACTAAGCCAGAGCCCATATTGGCTTGTGGCTGCACACGTAAGCTTCTAGACATGAGAATACGATTGATCTCTTTGAGCCTGAGTGGACGGTCCACTAGTGGTGCACCACCATGGATTTCCCATGCGTGCCCCACTGTACTTCGCCACCATTCCATCAAGTTTCCGCCCAGGTAGTTCATTAATTATCTTAGGTCCTACTTACTACCTTGTTACTCATACTTTACAATGTTCACTCCCCAATCCACGTCTACTTAGCGAAGCAACATAATGTAAAACGATGGCGACAATGTCATATGGTTCAGACCTACCTCAATGAACTACTGGGTGAAAAGCATAGTCATGCGGCATCAATTCCTACCATGCAGCCCTACCGCAAAGAACTAAGTGCATAAAAAAACATAGGTAAGGAAACATGATCAAGATGCAACTTGCCTTGGTACTGCTGGTTGAACTCTAAAGACTGAAAATATTCTGCTTCGCACTCCGGGCAATCTATCGCATAGGAGATAAACAAACATAAACAAACATTCAAGAGAACCAAGAAGAACATGCAAAGCAAAAGTCTCGGAAAAACCAAATGAACAACCATCACACTTAACTAGCATGAAAAATATTCTAGATGCAAAACAACATAGGCCTATGGTTCAAAGAGTGATGTGAACTATAGTGCGTACTATGCATACTAGTAAAAATATTAATGGGCAGATTCTAGTGTGTGAAAATTATTGTGACAAAGGTCCAGGTGATAGGGTTTGGCTACGGTGACAAAGTGCAAAAAGAATCAACTTAATCGGAGCTACGGTTTGGGAGATATGGCCATTTGAAGTTCGAATTCAAATTTGAATAAATTCAAATTTGAATCTGTCAAAAGTTTGCAAAAAGGATACCACTGGATAGATCTAAACAATACGAAGAATTTGCCGCTGGTTTCATCGAGTTTGGATCTACGGTTAAAAAGTTGTGGCTACGCGAAGTTTAGGGACTAATCTGCTAATTACAGGGACTAAACAGAGAAGAAAACTATCGCAAACAAGTCCCTGGCCACGTGGTGGCTCGTGGCTGGCCGAGCAGCGTCCGCTGCGGAGGCTATACGGTGAACGGCCGCTAACTAAGAAAAACAGTGGCGGCGGCTAACTAAAGAAAAACCGACGCTCGGTTTAAATAAAACCGGCCGGTCTAAGGGAACCGCGGTTAACCGCGTACCTCTTCGCAAAATAAAAAAAACCGAACCTAATCTAATCTGGACCGTTGGGGTCCGATCTAACGGGCGAGGGTGGGGCGGCGGCTTACAGTGGGCTGGAGGTGGTGGCCGGCGACGACGAAGACGGCGGCGCGGCGTCGGTGGCGGAGGGGACGGCGGCTACGGCGGTCCTCGGCGTCGGGGAAGAAGACGGGGAGGTGCGGCGCGTCGAGGGCGTCGCGAAGGTGGTGGCGGCGTGCGTCGGCGACGTCCGGACGGGCGGGGCGAGGACGGCGGGGCTCGGAGCTCCGGCGAGATGCGAACGGCGACGACGAGCGGTAGGGGCGGCGTGGGAAGATGTGGGACGGCGAGGATGGAAGAGGGGGTCTTGGCCTTTATATAGGCGAGGGGAGGGCGTCGGGGAGCAGCGGGATAAGCTCTATCCCGAGAGCTTCGGCCGGCGGGTTCGGGAGTGCGTGCGCGTGCTCATCCTGCGGGAGAAGCGGGAGGTTGGGGAAGAAGACGTGGAGCGGGGCCCACCAGTCAGTGGCGGCGGCGGTAGCGAGCGAGGGCGGGCGCGGGCGGTCGACCGGGCGGAAGGCGTCGGCGCTGAGGCTGGCCTGGGGCCGAATGGCCAGTGGGCTGGCTGGCCTGGCCTGGCCTGGCTAGGCGCGCGCGTCCCTGGGCCGAACTGGTTTCGGTCCAGGCGGGTGAGTGCGTGCGTGTGTTTTGTTTTTTTTTAAACAGAACACTAAAGTGGTCATAATTAATTCAAAAGAATTAATAAAAACACCACAATAATTTATAAAATAACTATGCAATATTTAAAGCCTAATGAACATTAACTTAAGCACAGAACATTTTGAAAATATTTCCTAATGCAATTAATGCACTTTTTGCAGATAAAAAAAAATACCAAATAAACTCCAAAACTTCAAATAATATTCAAAATAAAATTTCCCACTCTTTTATATTTTGAGGAAGTCATCTTATCCCCTCTCATTTGTTTTTCTCGAGTGGAAAATATTATTTGAATATTTTTTTAAAAAAAACTCCAAAAATGCAAAGAAATATGATATGCATTGAATGATTCTATTAACATCCGAATTTAATAAAAATTGGGATGTTACAAACCTACCCCCCTTAAGATGAATCTCGTCCTCGAGATTCGGGTTGGCCAGCAAAAAGGTGTGGATGGTCCTGCCTGAGATCTTCTTCTCTTTCCCAGGTAGCTTCCTCCTCGGTGTGGTGACTCCACTGAACTTTGCAGAACCTGATGATCTTGGTTCGAGTGATCCTCTCTGCAGTCTCAAGAATCTTAATAGGCTTCTCCTCATAAGTCAGATCGCTCTCTAACTGAATTGCCTCGAGTGGCACTGTATCTCTCAAAGGAATATCCGCCATCTCTGCATGACACTTCTTCAGCTGGGAAACATGGAACACATCATGAACTCCTGTCAAAGCCTCTGGTAATTCCAACTGGTATGCAACCTCTCCTCTGCGTTCCAGAACTCTGTATGGTCCCACAAATCGTGGTGCTAACTTTCCTTTGACTCCAAATCTCTTAATACCTCGAAGTGGAGACACTCGAAGATATGCTCTATCTCCCACTTCATAGATCACTTCCTTGCGTTTAGCATCAGCATAACTTTTCTGCCTTGACTGGGCTACCTTAAGTCTGTCACGAATCAACTTGACCTTCTCCTCTGAATCCCTGATCAAATCAGGTCCAAATAATTTGCGATCTCCAACTCCATTCCACATCAAAGTTGTCCTGCATTTCCTGCCATACAATGCCTCGAAAGGGGCCATCTGCAAACTGGCTTGGTAGCTGTTGTTATACGAGAACTCTGCGTAGGGTAAGTTATCATCCCAACTAGACCCATAGTCTAGCGCACAAGCTCTCAGCATGTCCTCCAGAATCTGATTGACTCTCTCTGTCTGCCCATCAGTCTGTGGATGGAAGGCTGTACTAAACTCTAGCCTGGTACCCAAAGTTTCATGCAACTGATTCCAAAACTTTGAGGTAAACTGTGTTCCTCTATCTGATACGATGCTCCTCGGAACTCCATGCAGACATACAATCCTGGTCATATATATCTTTGCCAGCTTAGCACTTGTATAGGTGGTCTTCACTGGAATGAAGTGAGCAACCTTGGTCAAACGATCCACTATCACCCAAATGGAATCATAACCTGAACGGGTCCTGGGTAACCCCGTGATAAAGTCCATACCAAGTTTATCCCATTTCCAATCAGGTATTGGCAACGGCTGAAGTAAACCTGCTGGTTTCTGATGCTCTGCCTTTACTCTCTGACATACATCACATATTGCCACATACTCGGCAATCTCTCTCTTCATACCGGCCCACCAAAAACTTTCCTTCAAGTCCAAATACATCTTGGTGTTGCCTGGGTGTATCGAATATGGTGAGTCATGAGCCTCCTGAAGAATCAACTTCCTGATCTCTGGATCATTGGGTACACAAATTCGTTGCTCAAACCATATGGTTCCATTTTCATCCTCACGGAATCCTTTTGCTTTCCCTTTTCTCATCATTTCCTTTATCTCAGCAATACCTTGGTCCAACTTCTAGGCTTCTCTGATTCTGCCCAACAAGGTGGACTGTACCTCGAGTGCGGCAACATAACCTCTTGGAACTATTTCTAACTGAAGGTCTCTAAGCTCATCACATAACTCCTGAGGTAAATCTCCTGCTGTAAGGGTGTTAACGTAACTCTTACGGCTCAAAGCATCCGCCACAACATTGGCTTTTCCTGGATGATAATGCAGACTCATGTCATAATCCTTTATAAGTTCCAACCATCTCCTTTGCCTGAGATTCAACTCCTTCTGCGTGAAAATGTACTTCAAACTCTTGTGATCCGTGTAAACATCACAACGATTCCCAATAAGATAGTGTCTCCATGTCTTGAGTGCATGCACAACGGCTGCTAACTCCAAGTCATGCGTGGCATAGTTCAACTCATGAGGTCGAAGCTGTCGTGAAGCATAAGCTACAACTTTTCCCTCCTGCATAAGAACACCTCCAAGTCCCTGACGTGAAGCATCACAATACACCTGAAAGTCCTTGTGTATGTCAGGTAGGATTAGCACTGGGGCTGTAACCAAACGCTTCTTCAACTCTTGAAAACTGGCTTCACACTCTTCAGTCCAAACGAACTTGGTGTCCTTCTTCAACAACGTTGTCATGGGCCTTGCAATCTTAGAGAAATTTTCAATAAATCTCCGGTAATATCCTGCAAGTCCAAGGAAACTGCGAATCTCGCCAACTGTGGTGGGTGCATTCCATTCTGTGACTGACTCTACCTTGGTAGGGTCCACTGCAATCCCTTCACCTGACACAACATGTCCAAGGAATCCGACTTCCTTGAGCCAAAACTCACACTTGCTGAACTTGGCATAAAGTTGATGTTCTCTGAGCTTCTCCAGAACCAAGCGCAGATGTTCAGCGTGTTCCTCCTCATTCTTGGAGAAAACCAATATGTCATCAATGAATACCACAACGAACTTATCCAAGAACTCCATGAACACCTTGTTCATCATGCTCATAAAATAGGCAGGGGCATTAGTCAAACCAAAGGACATGACTGTATACTCATAAAGCCCATACCTTGTAGTAAAAGCTGTCTTGGGTATATCCTTCTCACGGATCTTCAATTGGTGATAACCCGATCGAAGATCGATCTTGGAGAAAACACTAGCTCCTTCTAGCTGGTCAAACAAGTCATTGATCATCGGTAGGGGATACTTGTTCTTGATGGTCACCTCGTTCAAAGAGCGGTAATCCACACACATCCTCAAGGTTCCATCCTTCTTCTCTACTAAGAGTACTGGGGCTCCCCAAGGTGATGAACTCGGGCGAATATACCCTTTCTCTAGCAACTCCTTAATCTGTTTCTTGACTTCCTCCAAATCATTAGCGGGCATCCGATACGGCCTCTTGGAGATAGGTCCTGTACCTGGCAGCAACTCAATTAAAAACTCAATCTCCCGATCTGGCGGCATACCTGGTAACTCCTCCGGAAATACATCGGGATAATCCTTCACCACTGGTACTTCTTCCTGGACAACTCCCGTAAGAGAGTTCACCTGAGTCCTCTTAGGCTTAAGCCTGGATACATACTTGATCCTCTTCTTCTCTGGGGTGGTGAGAAAAATCGATCTACTAGCACAATCGATGGTCCCCTCATACTTGGACATCCAATCCATCCCTAGGATTACATCCAACCCTTGTGACTCTAGTATGATCATATCCGTAGGGAAAACATGTCCCCCTATGTTCAAAGGCAACTGGAAACATCCCTGACTAGCCATAGACTCGGCTCCTGGGGAACTCACTAGAATGGGTGCCTTAAGAGCTACTGTAGGCAACTTATGTCTATCCACGAATCCCCTTGATATGAATGAATGCGATGCACCAGTGTCAAACAGAATGAGTGCTGGAAATAAATTAACCAAGAACTTACCAATCACTGCGTCAGGCTGTTCATAGACCTCTTCCACATTGACATGATTCACATGCCCCTTAGTGAAAGGATTAGGCTTCTTGCCTCCAGAATTCCCATTGCCATTTCCATTTCCATTCTGCGCCTCAGGACACTCATTGGAGTAGTGCCCTGTCTTCTTGCATTTGAAGCAAGTGATGTGACTCAGATCTTTCTTCATTGGTGTAGAAGAGTTGAAATGCTGCTGGTTGCCATTCCCTCCATTGCCATTTCCATGCTTGTGACCATGGTGGTTGTGTCCATTTCCTCCATGCTGAATGTGGCCTCCATGGTTATGATGATTCCCTCCAAACTTGCTAGTTCCTGATCCAGAACTTCCTGAGTACTGGCTATAGCGGGGTTTTTGTTGAACTCCGGAGTTATACTTCCCATGACCGTACTTTCTCTTAAGATTCTCCATCTGCTGGTGCTTGCCCTCGAGAATGGTAGCCTTATCAACCAACTCCTGATAGTTCGCAAAGGTCACCACAGTCAACTGAACTCCCAACTCATTGTTTAGTCCCTCCAGAAACTTCTCCTGCTTGGCTGCATCAGTGGCCACGTCCCCTGGTGCATAACGGGCCAACTTACTGAACTCCTCAGCATACTGGGATACCGTGCGTCCTCCCTGGCGCAAGCTGCGGAACTCCTTCTTCTTCAGACTCATGGCTCCAGCTGAGACATGAGCAGTGCGGAATGCCTGCTGGAACTGAGTCCAAGTCACATTCTCCAAGGGGTATGTGGTGGTGTAGTTCTCCCACCAAGCAGCGGCCGGGCCATCCAGCTGATGGGCGGCAAACTTCACCTTCTCAGCATCATTGCATCCTGCCGTGGCTAGCTCCCTTCCTATCTTGCGGAGCCAGTCATCTGCGACGATTGGCTCCGTGCTGCTGGAGAACACGGGTGGTTTCAGCCTCAGAAAACGGGTAAGACTATCAACTGGGGGTGGCGGCGGTGGGTTGTTGTTGTTCTGGTTCTGGTTCTGAATGAGCATCTGCATAAGAGCATTCTGCTGCTGGATCAATTGCGTGAGCTCCGGCGGAAAGTTGAATTCTGGGTCACGTCTTGAAGGCATCTGATGGGTTTAGAGTGGATGAGAAGTCAGAAGAGAATAAGGCCTAGGGAGTAAAATCATACTACCCATATGCACATGTTAGTAATAAAACTTCAAATCACTCCAATTCAATTTCACTCAAAGGGGTTCACATGAACAATCAAACCTAAGGTAAGCCATGTCACAAGATTTGACAAGGTCTCACAAATGAAATAAAACTAATCGGATAACGAAATCAAATTTCTAACTCTCATGGTGGTATAAAATCTAACTCTCGTCGGATGAAGACCAGTCAACCATGTTGACATCAGGTGTCCTTGCATCACTGTCGGTGTCATCATCTCTAAGCTCATCACCCTGGTCCTTGTCCTGGCTGACATAGGCACCATACGAGTGATCCTCCTGAATGTTTTCTCCCTCATCCAGCTTCTCCTCGGCCTCCTCAAGCTCAAGCTTCAGATCGTCGATCTTCTCCTGTAGTGCGTCCAGCTCTCCCTCATGCTCGATGCGAGCGTCTTGGAGTTCCTCCTCGAGATCGGCCTTGCGAGTCATGAGGTTCTTGATGACGATCATGTTGTCAGACAGCTCCAGCTCCATCATACGAATGTGATCCTCCATGTCCTGGATATGGGATGCTATCGTCTCGTCCTCCAGGGTACGCACGACATCTCCTTTTGCGTCACGGCGTCCGTACATCACGAAGGAGGTCCTCTTGAGGTCTTCGTCATACTCCTCCCGAATGCGTCCGAGAGCAATGTGAGCAGCGATGCCCCTGCCCAAGCCCCATGTTGCAGTATCCACATGGAAATCAATGGGCTTGGTGCAGTTTCCGAGGATGCGTCCAGGGATATGGGCATCGATCCTCCAACATGTCTCCTCGGGCAGGGTGGCGGTGAAGGTTCCAGTGAATGTGGGAAGCCCAATCTTCAGGTGCTTCACGATCTTCACCAGCTGCCGTCCAAAAGGCATGGTCTCATCGGGCTGCTCAAACTCGACAATGGCGGACGACATCTAAATTTTGAAAGAGGGAAGAAATTAGTACAGAAGTAAAGAAGGTACGAGACCAAAGGATATATAGGGAAAGTGAAAAATAAAGTTTTATCCTATGGCTTTTCCATTTTCTAGGGGTCGCGTCCTACAGTCAACGTGTGCTCTGATACCATCTTGTAGCGACCCGACTCGGTAAGAGTCGAAGTCTCTGTGCTTACCGTGCTAGTCCCTGGATCGACTTGCTAGCACACACAGTACTCGATGAAATAACAGAAATAACACACATCTCTTTATTACATCGATAGTCCAGGAGCAATACATTTATTACCAAATAGGGCATAGAGCCAATAAACAAATACTGCGGAAGCAAAGTAGTAAATGAGTCCAACTCCACGAGCAAGGTTGAGTGTAGAACATCGACCTATAGCACCTTAATCCTCGTCGGATATATCTGCAACGTGATAAGTTGCAGCCATATAGGTCAGTACATTGAATGTACTGGCAAGTCACATCATAAGTGTAATGAACCTACTTGTACATGCAATTTGGCTGGTGGAAAGCTCTAAATTTAATTTTTGCATAAAGCTAGTTTTTCCCTATTAGAAAAGATGTTATTCTACTACTACACATTTGCATAGGATGAGTTGGCAAACCCAACTCCATCCGTTCCCAAGTTTCATTTAAATCCCAACTGTTTAATTAAAGGTGAGGAGATCTCCCAGCATTTTCACTACTAGAAGCTCAAGATGTCCGTAACCGGGGACACGGCTAATCGATTAGGTTGACACTCTGCAGAGGTTGCGCACTTTTCCCCACAAGACTCGACCACCTCCATGATCGGAAGATCGAGACATAGTCTTTCGAAAATGCTCCCCCTTAACCCACGGATAGGCCGGTACACCTACATCCTTCTACATCTGCTAGCCCATCCCGGAAGGGGTCACACTAACTACTCAACTAAGCCAGAGCCCATATTGGCTTGTGGCTGCACACGTAAGCTTCTAGACATGAGAATACGATTGATCTCTTTGAGCCTGAGCGGACGGTCCACTAGTGGTGCACCACCATGGATTTCCCATGCGTGCCCCACTGTACTTCGCCACCATTCCATCAAGTTTCCGCCCAGGTAGTTCATTAATTATCTTAGGTCCTACTTACTACCTTGTTACTCATACTTTACAATGTTCACTCCCCAATCCACGTCTACTTAGCGAAGCAACATAATGTAAAACGATGGCGACAATGTCATATGGTTCAGACCTACCTCAATGAACTACTGGGTGAAAAGCATAGTCATGCGGCATCAATTCCTACCATGCAGCCCTACCGCAAAGAACTAAGTGCATAAAAAAAACATAGGTAAGGAAACATGATCAAGATGCAACTTGCCTTGGTACTGCTGGTTGAACTCTAAAGACTGAAAATATTCTGCTTCGCACTCCGGGCAATCTATCGCATAGGAGATAAACAAACATAAACAAACATTCAAGAGAACCAAGAAGAACATGCAAAGCAAAAGTCTCGGAAAAACCAAATGAACAACCATCACACTTAACTAGCATGAAAAATATTCTAGATGCAAAACGACATAGGCCTATGGTTCAAAGAGTGATGTGAACTATAGTGCGTACTATGCATACTAGTAAAAATATTAATGGGCAGATTCTAGTGTGTGAAAATTATTGTGACAAAGGTCCAGGTGATAGGGTTTGGCTACGGTGACAAAGTGCAAAAAGAATCAACTTAATCGGAGCTACGGTTTGGGAGATATGGCCATTTGAAGTTCGAATTCAAATTTGAATAAATTCAAATTTGAATCTGTCAAAAGTTTGCAAAAAGGATACCACTGGATAGATCTAAACAATACGAAGAATTTGCCGCTGGTTTCATCGAGTTTGGATCTACGGTTAAAAAGTTGTGGCTACGCGAAGTTTAGGGACTAATCTGCTAATTACAGGGACTAAACAGAGAAGAAAACTATCGCAAACAAGTCCCTGGCCACGTGGTGGCTCGTGGCTGGCCGAGCAGCGTCCGCTGCGGAGGCTATACGGCGAACGGCCGCTAACTAAGAAAAACAGTGGCGGCGGCTAACTAAAGAAAAACCGACGCTCGGTTTAAATAAAACCGGCCGGTCTAAGGGAACCGTGGTTAACCGCGTACCTCTTCGCAAAATAAAAAAAACCGAACCTAATCTAATCTGGACCGTTGGGGTCCGATCTAACGGGCGAGGGTGGGGCGGCAGCTTACAGTGGGCTGGAGGTGGTGGCCGGCGACGACGAAGACGGCGGCGCGGCGTCGGTGGCGGAGGGGACGGCGGCTACGGCGGTCCTCGGTGTCGGGGAAGAAGACGGGGAGGTGCGGCGCGTCGAGGGCGTCGCGAAGGTGGTGGCGGCGTGCGTCGGCGACGTCCGGACGGGCGGGGCGAGGACGGCGGGGCTCGGAGCTCCGGCGAGATGCGAACGGCGACGACGAGCGGTAGGGGCGGCGTGGGAAGATGCGGGACGGCGAGGATGGAAGAGGGGGTCTTGGCCTTTATATAGGCGAGGGGAGGGCGTCGGGGAGCAGCGGGATAAGCTCTATCCCGAGAGCTTCGGCCGGCGGGTTCGGGAGTGCGTGCGCGTGCTCATCCTGCGGGAGAAGCGGGAGGTTGGGGAAGAAGACGTGGAGCGGGGCCCACCAGTCAGTGGCGGCGGCGGTAGCGAGCGAGGGCGGGCGCGGGCGGTCGACCGGGCGGAAGGCGTCAGCGCTGAGGCTGGCCTGGGGCCGAATGGCCAGTGGGCTGGCTGGCCTGGCCTGGCCTGGCTAGGCGCGCGCGTCCCTGGGCCGAACTGGTTTCGGTCCAGGCGGGTGAGTGCGTGCGTGTGTTTTGTTTTTGTTTTTTTAAACAGAACACTAAAGTGGTCATAATTAATTCAAAAGAATTAATAAAAACACCACAATAATTTATAAAATAACTATGCAATATTTAAAGCCTAATGAACATTAACTTAAGCACAGAACATTTTGAAAATATTTCCTAATGCAATTAATGCACTTTTTGCAGATAAAAAAAAATACCAAATAAACTCCAAAACTTCAAATAATATTCAAAATAAAATTTCCCACTCTTTTATATTTTGAGGAAGTCATCTTATCCCCTCTCATTTGTTTTTCTCGAGTGGAAAATATTATTTGAATATTTTTTTTAAAAAAAACTCCAAAAATGCAAAGAAATATGATATGCATTGAATGATTCTATTAACATCCGAATTTAATAAAAATTGGGATGTTACATACTAGCATCCTATACTAAGCAAGTACGATTGCAGGTAAGGTACCAACAGTAGTAGCACGGACAGGCTATGCATCAGGATAGGAATAACGGAAAGCAGTAACATGCTACACTACTCTAATGCAAGCAGTATAGAGTAGAATAGGCGATATCTGGTGATCAAGGGGGGGGGCTTGCCTGGTTGCTCTGGCAAGAGAGAGGGGTCGTCAACTCCGTAGTCGAACTGGGCAGCAGCAGCGTCGGTCTCGGTGTCTAGCGAGAGAAGAGGGGGACAAGCAGATGCATAGTGATGCATGACATGACAAGTATCGGTGCTAGAGGTGCCCTAACGCGGTATGGGGTGATACCGGTGGAGGGGAGAAACATCCGGGAAAGTATCCCCGGCGTTTCGCGTTTTCGGGCAGAGGAGCCGGAGGGGGAAAGTTGCGAGTTCGATAGGTTAGGGGGGTGTGGCGGACGAACGGGTTGCGTATCCGGAATCGTCTCGTCGTTCTGAGCAACTTTCATGTTGAAAATATTTTAATCCGAGTTACAGATTAAAAGATATGATTTTCTAAAGATTTTATTAATTTCTGGAATTTAATTAATTATTTAATTTAATTCGAAAAAGGATTTACGACATCAGCATGATGTCATGCTGACGTCAGCAGTCAACAGGGTTGACTAGTCAACCTGACCAGTGGGTCCCACTGGTCAGTGAAACATTTTAATTAAGCATTTTTAACCTAATCAAGATTAATTAGGGGGGTGGGCCCCACTGTCATTGACTACTTAATTAACTAATTAACTGATTAATTAGTTTAGTTAATTGATTAGTTTAATTAATCAAAATTAATTAAGTTAATTATTATTATTATTATTATTATTATTTAATTCTTTTTTTATAATCTTCGTTCTGAGGGGTGGGGCCCCCTAGTCAGTGGCCTAGAGGGCCAACGCGGGCTTCGGGCGTTAGCGGGCGCAACCCGAACTAGCGCCTGCCCAGGTGCGGGCAGAGCCAACAGGGGCCGGAGCCGGGGGCGTTGGCCATGGAGAGGCCGGCCGGGATCTGCACCGGCGAGACGGCCGAGTGGCGGACAGCAGCGGAGGACGGGGAGGGTCGCGCGAGGGGGCGGCCAGGCAGCAGCGTCAGTGGGACACGCGGTCGGAGCGAGCTCATGGCGGTGGGAGGCGCGGCCCCGGGCATAGGCGGAGCGGGGGGTGCATGCGAAGTGGCGCCGGCCGGACGAAGTGCCGCGCGCGGCCAGGGCGCGACCCGGCCACGGTGAGCGGGTGAGACAGCGGAGGGGCGCGGGGGCGCGACCATGGGCGCGTGAGGCGAGGTCACGCGAGAGAGAGGGGGGAAGGGCGCGCGCTCACATCGGGTTCGTAGGGACTGGGCATCGGTGTGCGGGGAGCGACTCGGGGAGGAGGACGAGGAGGTCCGGCGGAGAGGTGGAAGCAGGCCGGTGGGGGAGCTCCGGCGTGGCGACGTTCAACGGCGAGGGGCGGCGCGGTCGTCGCGGCGAGGGCGAGGCGACCTCCTTCTTGATGGGGTGGAGTCCGGCGAGGCGGCGTCGTCAGGAGGCGGGGTGGGTCGATCCGACGAGGACCAGGCGGGGCGACCTGGTCCAACGACGACGGGATCTGGGGGGCGCGGCGTCGGGCTTGCAGGGAGGGCGTCGTTGCCCCCCCCGATCCAGATCGGGGCAGAGGGAGGAGCGGAGTGGGGGGGAGAAGTGGGGGAATGGGGCGACGGGTAGCAGGCTAGGGTTTCAGGGTCCAGGGATAAGGGGAGTGGGGGTGGGCCGGTTGGGCCTTTTGGCCTGATGGCCTGCTGGCTAGCTGGGCCATTCGGCCCAGGGGGAGGGGGGTTCTTCCTTTCCTTTTTTTGTTTGTTCTCTATTTTTCTTTTATTATTTCTTTCTTATCTGTTTAAATCATTTTCAACCATTTAGCCATTTTATAAAAAGGTGTTTGTTGCACCACAATTACCCTTGTAATATTCGGCAACCACCAAACATTTTTGTTTTAATTTTCGAAAACTTTTATTGTTGTCATAAATTTTAATTTGAATTTTGAATGGTTTCGAATTATTGTGAGGACAGCAACAGTAACCGAGGTGTCATGGCACGATTAGCGTGGGATTACGGTAGCCTAGTGACCCGGGCGTCACAATGTTACTCCCAAGTACATGAAGAAATTCGCGCTCAACCCTCCATGCTCAATACCTCCATTGGCACCTGGCCAACTAGCAGATCCCACCAGCCTCAAGCATGGTGAGGACTATGCTGATGAATGGGCAAAGCGCCAGGCCAAACTGGCCAAGCAAGCAAAGGAAGCAGTGAAGAAATTCAATGCAGCCTCTGCTGCCGCTGCTACCGCTGCTGAGGCCTCTGCTAGTCAGCCAAAGAAGGCGATGCCAAAGAAGCCAGCTCACAAGTCAAGCGCTTCTTCTTCAATGCCCTCACGGCCAAGCTCCTTAGCAATGCCCTCAAGGCCAGAATCTTCAAAGCCCTCACGGCAAATTCCTCAGTCTGCTCCTCCTCCTCCAAAGTCCTCAGCTCCTCCGACAAAGTCTTCAGCTACTCCGACCAAATCCTCGGCACATGTGCATCTTGCCACGTGCCAAAGGACAACTGGCATCTCTATTGCCTCAGGAGTATCTGCAAGTTCCTCAGCTGCACCACATTCCTCAGCTGGCCCCTCTCTGCTGAAGAAAAAGGCCACTGCTGGACGAGGCCTTCGACCAAGTCCTCACAAAAGGCAGGTCGCCTTCCAAGTTCCCTCTGATGAAGATGAGGCAGATGATGAAGGACTCGCTGAAATCATCAAAGACAGGCAAGCTAGGGCCGCTAGAGCCAAAGGTAGCAACGTGCCACTTTTGTTGGATCCAAAGTTGATCCTTGACTTCATTGACTTATGGCACAAGGACCATAACACGCCTTTGCCAGAGATGAATCTCACTCCTGGTCAAAGTCATGTTCTGACTGCCTTCATTGAGGAAGAAAAGTGGAAATTTGAAGAAGGTAGAAAGCTGAAGAAAGCGCAATACAAGAAACAACGCTACCTCAAGGACAATGTCCTCACTCTCACCCCTGATCAGCTCATTGCCTTGCAAGCTGAAATCAAGCAATTGAGTGATGAATTCGATCGCTACTACGCTGATTGGAAGGGAGCTAAGGTTCGGTTCGTCAATCTGACGAAGAAATTCACTTCAAGTGCTGCTCCTCCTGTGCACATTGAAGTTTCACCGGCTGTAGCATCTGCTCAGCCTACTGAAGAACATGCCAGCACCACTGCCACTGATGACAATCAGGCTGCTGAAGAAAATGAGAGTGCCAGGGCTGATGACTCCATTCCAGCCGCTGAAGATATTCCCTGGGCATCCACTAGTGGTGCGCTTGAAGAAAATGAAGAGATCAGGGAAACTGCAACAGTTGCGCCTGAGGAAAATGATCCACCTTCTGCGCCTACCCCAACTCCAATCCTTCCATCTGCATTAGATGCGAAGAAGACCAAGGCTGCAGAGCGTGCATCTGTGAAGAAAAGGAAGGCATCAGCTTCATCAGATTCTTCAGCTCCGAAGAAAATGAAGCCTCTGACAAGTTCAACTGAAAATCCAATTGATGCCATTCCTGTCTCTTTCATGCCATCAAAAGGACATTGTTCCGTTTGGTGAAGATTATGTGATTCTCGAGGAATCAGATGAAGAAACTCCTTCTGCTGCTTCAACAGAGAAGATGGATGAAGAAATTGAAGTGGATAAAATCCCTTCAACCCCAGTCATCTCCTCACCTACGCCTCAGTTCACTGCTGAAGAGGCAGGTGTTGAAGAAATGGAAGATGAGGACGTGGACATCGGATATACCACACCCGTACTGAATGATGACTTTTGGGAAAGTCAGCACCCCAACTCTCCGTTGTTCACTCCACTCCAAGCAATTCCTCAGTCCCCAGCTGCTACTGAAGTGCAAATGGGATCTGAAGAACCTCATGCAACCCCGTTTGTCCATGAAAAAATTCTAGCCACTAGTGCTGAAGAAAATGTAAATGAAGAATTGAAGACCCAGGCTGAAGCTACAGAAGAGCCTGAAATTCCTCAGCCCGAGGAACCTGAGATTGCGATTCCTGAGGTGGTGATGCAATTGTCTGACACTCCTCAACCTAAGCCAAAGGATCCGTTCTCAAAGAAGCAAAAATTCAAGGTTGAAGATTTCTTCGGTGAGCGTGTATTCTTCACTGAATTCAATCCATATGACAATGCTCGTCTTTGAAGGAAGTGCTTCTGGACCGCCAGCCAGGCCAACTTCTATTCCTCAGTACTCTTCAACAAGGACAAAGTCTTCGATCATGAGCACATTCCTAATGTGGACATGGAATCCATGCCTTGCTTCACACAAGTCCTCAGCATGATTCACGATGCAGGCTTGCTCAACTTCTGCTCTGACATCGTTGACTGGAATGAAGAGCTAATTCTTCAGTTCTATGCGACGCTGCATATCACTGGTGAAGCAAATGACATCAACACTTGGGTGTTGGACTGGATGACCGAAAACACTCACTAGAAGGCACCAGCTACCGAATTGCTTTGTGCCTTGCCAATCAATCCTCCACCTGAAGGTGCTCGTTGTCTGTATGATGAGCCTGAACTCACTGCTCATTATATGCAAGTGCTCATGAAGCGGCTGAAGCCTGGTCAAGCCCCAAGGTCCAAATTCCTTGTGAAGGAATTGCTCTATGTGCTAAGAACCGTCTATCGCATACTGACGAAGACTATGAGTCCTATCAAAGGCCATGACTCATCCGATGAAGAAGTTATCAGGATGATGAAGAATATGCTTTTCAACATAATGCATGGCATACCCATAAACTATCATGATTTCTTCATGAGGACTCTCGCAAATGTTGCACTTTCACCGTTTGAGCTAAAGCCTTACGCGCCGTGGATCATGAGATTCCTCAGATCAAGGTCTTCACTCAACTATAAGGCTGATTTTCAGAATTACCTCAGCTACTTGCCCCCGATTGAAGTCCTCAAGCGGACAATTTCCTCATCTGATGAGAAGGGCAAGTCACCAGCCGTTATCGATGAAGGCATTCGTCCATTGGATGGTCAGTTCCGCAAAGCTGCATCTTACTCCACCAATGACGACTCTACCACTCATGATTCTGCTGCCAATGCTCCCAAGTCAAGTCATCAAGCTACTGCTCCTCGTGTGATGACTGACCGTGAACTGCTTATAAGTCTTCACCCGAAGGTGGATCGAAACCACAAATGGGTTAAGCGTCAGTTTGGTTCTATTCTTCACAACATGACCTCTACACATAATGTAGTGAAGAAAAACCATTACTACCTCCATGAAGTATTTGATCGCACCTAGGCTATTCTCGCACATCTATATGGTGAAGACGATTTGAAGCAAATGGGCTTCAAGGAAGATTTTGACTGGTCTGCTCCACCACCGAAGAAATTCAAGAAGGTCAAGGTTCCTTCCTTGGTGGACAGTTCATATTCTTCATTGCGCGACACGGACGAGTATGAAGACTTGGACGACACTGCAGCAGGCCCTACATCAACTCAAGACCCCAACAACGCTGGCGCTCCTCCATCTTCATGATATTCTTCAGGGGCGTTAGTCTCATTTTCAACCCTTTTGGTCATTTGATGACAAAGGGGGAGAAATTTGAGTTAGTCTTCAAGTGAGTCTAACATATATGGGCGTTTTTTGCTAAGTTACAACTCTCGTTCTTATGATGACTTTGCTGGATCGAGTTGTAATCTTAAACTTTATGGTGGCCTGATACTTTTGTTGTGTTCTTCTGCATGCTTATTCCTCATCAATGTTAATGCACGCATGCTGAATTAAATAAGTCACCATATTTCATCATGCATTTCAAATCTTCATATTATATGTCAAATGCGTGTATGAATTACAAGATATAGTGGGAGATCTCCATGATTATACTCTTCAAGTGTGCATTGCTTCAAAAGCAAATTCCTCACTATGCACATCTTCAGGGGGAGTTCTTCTATATCTTGCAATTAAATTCCTCAATATGAGTATTTACACTTCATATGCTTATCCCCATTGAAAACTTAACCTATATTGTCATAAATCACCAAAAAGGGGAGATTGTAAGTGCATCTAGTGCCCCTTAGTGATTTTGGTGTATTGAAGACTTATAGGTTAAGGGACTGATGCGTTTGTGAGTGTACACATGTCTATAAGTATATGAGGAGTTTTATATTTACAAAGAAAGTCGACCCCTAAAATTGAAGTTCTTCAACTGAAGACTTTGGATTTCTGAAGACTTTCTGAAGACTTTGAAAGTGAAGAAATTGGTGTGACCTTGAAGAATTGGTATTCATTCGAGGAACATGAACCGTGAAGAATTTTGTTTTTATAGTTTCATTTTCTCTTTCTTGAGTCATAGGAAACACCGTAGTGCTAAAGGGGTCGGGGAAATACTAAGGAATAATTTCCATGTGATGCTCAACTCAAAATCCTACACCTACCAATCCTTTCGAGTGAAGCCATTGGAAATCTCGCATAGTTCAGTCATATTGTTCAGTGACAGAGAGGAAGTTCTTCTGGTCTCTGAGGAATTTGTTCTGACTGAGGAGTTAGGAATTCGCCAGTCCGGATTGCCTACACTGTGAGGAACATGATAGCCCTGAGGTATTTGAGAGTCAAATATTCCAACCATTGCTATGCTACGCGCCGGCTGTCCCAAAATATCTATCCACCTAACGGTCATATCAGACAAGGGAATTTATGTCTTATCATGTCGGGCTGCTCCCTAGGCTATAAATAGCCGCCCCCTACAACCACTAGCTGGTTGGCTGCTCAGATAGAAACTGACACTTGTCATTTGAGAGCAACCCATCCTCCGAGGACTTTGAGCGAAAATCATCAAGTGAGGAAAACCCAAACCACAAACCTACAAACCCCAAAGTGATTGAGCATCACTGAAGAGATTGATCTTGCGTGGATCTGACGCTTGTTTCCTTTGAAGACTGTGCTTCTTCCAGACGGTTAGGCGTCAAGGTCTAGAGCATCCAAGAGGAATTGTGGATCGCCTAGTGACCGAGTTTGTGAAGGTTCGGAAGTCACCTGAAGACTTACCACGAGTGATTGGGCGAGGTCTGTGTGACCTTATCTCAAGGAGAATACGGTGAGGACTGTGTGTCCGGGACTGGGTGTCCTCAAGTTTAAATACTCAGCCGCTCCAACCAGATGTACAACAGAGAAAGCAGTTGGAACTGGTCTACCAAATCATTGTCTTCACCGAGCTTACTGGTTCTATTTCCTCAACTCTTTAATTTCCTCATCTCCGTTGTTGTGTGCTCGTTCATATCTGTTTGAAGACTTTGACTGAAGACTTTCTCAATTTCCTCAGTTCAATTTCTTCAGTCTGTCCGTCTTCATGTTGTGTTATACTGTGTTTACGCTTCCTGTACTCTGTGCTTGTCTTCATTTCATCATGATGACTATGTGTGTGTTCTGCTATGTTTACTTTTGAGTACTTATTCCGCTGCAAGTAGTTCTTCATTTAGGAATTTTCTCAACTGCAAATTCCTCAGTGAAGAATTCATAAAAATCGCCTATTCACCCTCCCTCTAGTCGATATAACGCACTTTCACGGCACGGCTAGAGGACGGCAGTCTACGAGAGCGTACTGTGGGAGCGAGAGGATCGCCGTGCGTCCCCTCGATGAACCGCGGCATCGATGTATCAGCGCGACGGGGAGGGCGGCTTTGGCGGAGCGAATGGAGTGGAGGGGGGTTGGGGAATATTATTGGCTAGTTGGCCGAAGGGCGGTTGAATCTAGGATCTGGGGGGAATTTTTGGGGGGGGGTGGGGAGGATTTTCACGCGGTGGGTGGCGGGAGTTTGGCGCATGGCCGGTTTCTCCAAGGGCAGTCCCACATGTGAGTGAAGAGGCAAGCCGAAGCGCGTTCCGTTTGCGTGAGCCGTGTGTAGGACCAAACGT
>NC_041389.1:663182270-663229084 GCF_002162155.2 Triticum dicoccoides | reverse complement strand
GTACTGTGGGAGCGAGAGGATCGCCGTGCGTCCCCTCGATGAACCGCGGCATCGATGTATCAGCGCGACGGGGAGGGCGGCTTTGGCGGAGCGAATGGAGTGGAGGGGGGTTGGGGAATATTATTGGCTAGTTGGCCGAAGGGCGGTTGAATCTAGGATCTGGGGGGAATTTTTTGGTGGGGGTGGGGAGGATTTTCACGCGGTGGGTGGCGGGAGTTTGGCGCATGGCCGGTTTCTCCAAGGGCAGTCCCACATGTGAGTGAAGAGGCAAGCCGAAGCGCGTTCCGTTTGCGTGAGCCGTGTGTAGGACCAAACGTGTGTGGGGTGCAATGCGACCGTGACAAGGGTGCTGTGAGTGTACACTACAAAAAAAATACACTTTCGTGATGATACGTGTTTGTCACAGTAGGTCGCGTTTTTTGTCATGCATGTACATCCATGATGATTTTATGACAAAATCAAGATAGTCATACCTATGCTGTCGTAGAAGTGTTCCATGACATTTCCAAAATTATCATCACAGAAGTGTCCACTTCCATGATGATAAATCGCGCATCACAGAAGTGCTTTCGTCAAGGGTGACCGACATGTGGCATCCACCGTAACGGAACGTTGTTACGCTATCGGGTCCGGTTTTGGATCCGGTAACCCGTTAACAGCCCCGACCAATGGGGATTTCCACGTGTAAAATCATCATTGGCTGGAGGAAACACGTGTCGGCTCACGGTTGGGACAGATGTCATCCACTCATTGGACCGAAGGCGCCTATGACACGGCGACACGTGGCACGGCCCAACAGAGGCCCATTCCTGTGAAAAGGCCGGCCCGTTTGACTTGATCAAAAGGTGGTGGGCCGGCCCACGGAAAGCCTGTTAACGGCCTGTTCGCATATAGCCCATTTACAGCCCGCTAACCCAAGGCCCGTTACGACCTCTTCGAATTAGGCCCAGTAGCATCATCTGGGCCGTCCAATATGATTCCAGCCCATTTTAACTTCCGGCCCATGACTTCTTTCGGCCCATATGAGGCCCTTTGTAACTCTTGGCCCATTAACGGCCCGTGGTGAAACTGGCCCGTAATGAACAGTGTATCACTTTATACCCATTAACGGCCTGTTATTCCATTGGGCCGTTTCCAGCCCAAGTTATCTTTCGCCCTTCTTAGGGCCCATTGATTCTTGGGCTCATTTACAGCATTCGGTTACATACGGGCCATTACTATCATTTTCTGCTTGTGGGCCAAATTCAGCCCGTCGTTACAGTCGGCGTGTTTGCGGACCATTAATACGTGGGCGTTTTCATGTCAAAAAAAACCCGTTGGGCTGTTTTCATAGAGTTATCAAATACGGCCTATTAACGACCCGTTATGGTCCACGAATAGTACGGCCCATGATTGGAGAAATGATGATACACCCCGTAGAAGGCCCATGGATCCTACGGCCCGTATGAGGCCCATGGATAGTACGGCCCGTAGAAGGCCCATGGATCATACGGCCCGTAGAAGGCCCATGGACCCTACGGCCCGTAGAAGGCACATGAATCCTAAGGCCCGTAGAGAAGGCCAATGGATCCTACGACCCGTATAGAAGGCCAATGGATCCTACGGCCGGAAGAAGGCCCGTAGACCATACGGCCTACAGGAGGCCCATGGTTACAACAGTCCATGTGTTGCCATGATTATTTTGGCCTAGTTACCAAAAATAGGCTATTGTGGCCACTAGAAAAACACAGAAAAAGAACTGTAGTGACTACAAGAAAACAACTAAACAAGACAATAAGGAAATAAATAAGCAAGCAATTAACACTAGTCTATTACCGCTATTACACATATTACATCCACTGGGCATCAAAGTTCGGCACCAGTGCAAATATAGGGAACAAATCAGCATATTACATACACTGCCGTCAAAATTGGTCACTAGTGCAAATAAACGCGACAGCAAAACAAGAGCATAACTGAAACAACTTCAGAAGAGCTCAAGAAACGTTATCCTGGGTATCCACCATGCTGGCAATAAGCTTAGCAAGCTTATTAGCTTTGTCCTGTTTGGCGCTAAAATCCTCCAACGCTTGATGTTGCACCAGAAAGTATGCATCTAAATGCTCCAGGGACTTCCGCAGTCCTTCCGCTTCTTGTCGCAGCACAGCTGATCGATGTCTTTCAGCTTGTAGTTGAAACTCAAGAAACCGAACTGATTCAGAAAGTGAGTTTGAATAGCTTGTGCAAGCGGTAGTGGCCAGTAATTCGAACACTAAACCAAGACAGGACTTTGGGGTTGTCTCGCTGTCTTCAAGATAGTCTTCCTTAGCTATTTTATCAGCTTTGTTGGAGACCAACAAGGATGACTATCCTGAACCTTATCTGCATTACTTGCTTTACCATTGCTTAATAAGGCACTCTTCCCCAATATTCTGTCAGCATTCTAAAAGAAGAAACAAGCAGACACATAACAAGTTTAGCATGTACTAGTATATGAAACTCATTTCGGTGAACCAGTTCACCGGTAAGGTGGACAGGATTAAACTACCAAGTCTTGTATTGCCAAGTACTAGTACATAGTAAAAGCATCAAACAAACATATATCTATGTCCTATGGTCACTGCATTGTCTTGACAAATCAAAATAGAGACACGGTTCAAATCATATCAGTTCAAGACAAAGCAACAGTGAAAGAATACAAAGCGTGGGAAACTACACAACACAACAAGATTTCAGATGGGTACCACGGGTCTACATGTACAACATCGCTATTGGCTCTGTTGTGATGCTAGTAATGTGCATGATATGAAAGTCAACTGTATACATAATTGAAATTGAAATCAACAGAGCTATTGATAAGAGCAAACCTGTTAAGGAAACATGCGTGAACATACCTGCTGTGCCATTGGAGTTTCGATTGGATCCTTCAATTTAAAAATATGTTTCTATGAGAAAATACAGTGATACAAGAGCAAAGCAATCATAGTTAAAAGAGGCGCGCCTAAGCGAGCGCTTACGTGCGCCTAGGCTCTAGGCGTTGGCAAAACGCATTGCGCATAACTACACTTAATCTGTGCATAACTGCGCATAAGCATGCACTTTGGTCAGTAAAGCGCAAGGCGGTGGAAAAACACACAATTAATGCCTAGCGCTTTTTTGAACTATGATAGCAATGGAATCTTAAATTAGAACAATTGTTCTTCAGGTTTAGGCACTTATTCTACATGAACAGAGTACAGTAAGACGCAAGAATATAATACTTAAAATAGAAAATGAGCTCATAGACCTTACGACATTCTTGGTTCGGGAGCAGTACAGAATAAGGCGTTCCCAGTCATTGTCCAGTAAATGTGTCTCAGGAGAACGTAAGGGAATTTGATGAGTTTCTTTGCCGGTGAAGTACGTTTTCTTCAGGTAATTCCGATACTGCCACCAAGCATTCTTGAAGATAGCAGAGGTATTAGCATAGGTTACCTCATCCTGAGTTTCCAAATCGGTCCTTCTCTATAGAGAAAAATGGGAAAATTTGCTGTATTATAACCATCATGGAGGCAGGATGTATGGGACAAAGCAAAGTAATTGCCATGAATAACATTACTTACACATAACTCCTGGACAAACACCTGCAACTGGCATTTTCCTTCATCTTTAGTAATAATATTTCCAAGATGGGAAGATACGCACATACGATTTAACAACATCAAATGCGATAGATGCTAACCTACGACTAGCTAGTTGTGCTTCCTCCACAGGATTAGGCGTACTAACTGGTGGAGTTGGGGTTCGCCGTGATAGTACTGGCCCTTTGGGCACTGGAGCTGCCTTACTAACTGCTCTTGTTTGGGAGCTCTGTGGTGGAGATGGTGATGTGTCAACAGGGACTGGGTTACTATTGGCTGTGGTTGGGGTTAGATTGGGTGAAGCTGGTTCTCTATCCATCGCAGTAGGGGTACAATCTGCGAGAGTTTGGGTTATGTGTGGTAGGCCTGGTTCTTGTGCATGTAGAACCGGGGTGCTATATCCACCAAGAGGTAGCACTGTTTTATTTGAAGACCGTGTTTTTAGTCCGCTAGATATTAGCAGCACCCGCTCCAATTCAAATGGCTGATAAACAGGAAACATAGTTGAATGTACAGACATTGTATGAGAGACAGATGCAATAGATAGTGTGGAAAAAAGAGGGCATGAAATAGTTGACATGTATATTGTTTAACTAAAATGGATAGCATGACATAATTTCTCATATATGATGTCTATCTAAACTGGATGGCATAGCATAACATAATTCAAAGATATGATGAATAACTAAACAGGATCGCATGACATAATTCACCTACATGTTATCTAAGTAATCAGGATCGCATCATTAATTCACATATGTGATTTATATGCTAAACAGAGGGCATTTGATATGATGTCTGAACTAAGAACATGGTGTTGAATATTGTGTATATGATGTCTAAACTATGCAATGCAAGACACCATATGCATGATATGAGCTGTATAACCGTGCCAAGTTAGAGCATACACCTCAGTGGGGGAATAGGACTGGTCATCTGTCTCTGAATCCATCTCTGAGGAGCTATCGGGACCCAACAAGAGATCTGCTTCGACAGGTAGCACTGTCTGCTCTGAAGGCCTTGTTTTCAATCCAGATTTTTCCATCTCCCACCCAAATGGCTGATTCACAGGAAGAGTAGTTTAATGTACAAACATTGTCGACAAATGGGAATGTAATGAAGAAAAGGATGGGCAAGATATCATTCAAATATATGATGCCTGGTTAAACAGGATAGCATTGCACATTTCACATATATTATGGCTGGCTAAAAGACATGAGACTGCATAATTCCCATATATGATATAGAAACTAAACAGGTGGCATTACAGAACATGTCTAAACTAAGAAGATGACATATCTGATGTCAAAAGTAGGCACTGCAAGGCAACATATGCATGATATGACTAACATCATCATGCCAAGGTAGAGCAAACACCTTGGGGGTAAATAGGAGTGGTCATCGGCGTCTGAATCCGCCTCAGAACAGATATCCTCTGGATTACAATCTGGAGAGGGGTGGGGAGGGTTTGCCATTGAACCCACCATGGAGAGATGTCTGCATGACATTGTATTGCCACGCAAAACTCTTCTCTTTTTCTCTACATGTTCAGCATGACTGTGTACAGTATCTGACATGCATACGAAAAAATATCGTGAGATTATGTAAGGAGAGCATGCAGAAATTTAGAGTGATGGTAACAACCAATGGATGGATCCAAAAATAATGATAGCAGGCTGATGATTGCTTTAAATTAATAAAAAGACAGATGATGATTGCTTTACTATTTGTTTCCCACCCAAGATGAACAACATAGGCATACCCTAGGTGAACCAGATATTAGACAGACATACTATTCATTGCTGCCTCGATATGTGCCCCACAACTAATTTAGAACTCATGTTTGAACATTAATTTGGACCTGACTTGGGAGTCCAAGAGCTGAACAGGACGATAAAGTAGCAGGTAAGTTTAAGAAATGCATAACATAAGAAGAAACAAAAGAGTGCGACCTATCTTGTGGACCCGTGTACTCCTCAGGTTCATCTGTTGAGTCGATGATGGTGATGCCGTTGCGGTGGGTGCTGGCAGCAGGGAAGGAGATCTGAGGCGGTGAAAGACGGTCAGGAGTCGTGATGTCTAGTTTGGTGGATGCTTCTGTCGATGGAGCAGCTCAGGTGAGGTGGACGACATCGCGGCAGGAGCAGGACAAACCACACAAAGTTCCCTTCGACACGTACCTGTAACTGAAGTAATTCTGTAAGGGCTCATTTGGCTTGCATGATTCTTAAAACACAGGGATAGGAAAAACACCAGAATAGGATAGGAAAGTGCACATGGTAAACAAAGCATTTGTAAACACATGATTTCTGTCAACCTGGGTGTTTGGTTTACAGGAATTGGAGGAGCAGAGGAATGCAAAGAAACATGGCCAAAATAAAGTGAAACCATATGAAAGCGTGTACAGTTAGAATGTTATTCTGGCACTAATGCACTTGGTCTTGTTTTCATGCATAGGATTTTGAAAAGTAGGTCCAGGTGGATGTTTTGCTTCATTCCTTTCAACAAAATGCATGAATAATTGAATAGTAGAATGCCATTGGAAAATTCCTTGTTGCAATGTTTTTCCGTTGAACCAAAATAGCCCTAATGGATCGACGTGAATGTATAGTAATAAGTGATGCAACAAGTGTACAACCTCTTTGCCGTTGCCGTGTCGACCTCAGCATCATTGGGTGGGTCGCTGCAGCAGTTGAGGAAGAGGTGGCTATCGGAGGTGTGGAGGAAGATCTGAGGAATCTGTAGACGGCATCCAGGGCACTGCTCTGTTGTGATGGATCGTTCTATCGTTGGAGCAGCTCCGGTGAGCCGTAAGACATCAAGGCTGAAGCAGCACAAGACAGACATCGTCAATATCAAGTGGGATTCTAATAGCATCTCCCATAGATGATGTAAAATAGATGTAAAATTTACATCACCAAAATCCACCTGACTACAACAGATGAGGTAAATACTGTTGACTCTAAACTTAACTGTCGAAACTGAAATTTACTGTGGAATCTAAATGCTACTGTCGAAACTGAACGCAATGGTAGCAGAGAGGCACTTGACATGTAATTTAGGGAGGGCCTACAGTTCATCTTCAACCTGCACCCCCCTGAGCCGCCAGCCACCACCGGCCAAACCGCCGGCCCCAGTGCCGCCTCGCTGCCCTGATACAACTCCCCGCCACCACCCCGGCCAGCCCTCTAGGCCCCCCGCCCCCACCCTGAACCCTAAGATAGATAGTGGGGTACCTCTCCGGCGAGCCCCCGTCCCCGCTGCGGGTGGTTATTCCTTAACTCCGGTGAGCCCCTCCCCAACCCCTGAAAATCGACTGGCCCAAAAGTCGATTCAGTCAACTGAAGTGTGGCTAAATCGGAGCAGAGCAGCAGCACAAGCGATGGGGAGAGCAGCAGCAGCAGCTGAGCGAGCGAGCGATAGAGCGAGAACCGAAGCAGCAGCAGCAGCGCGAGCGAGAGCCAGAGCAGCAGCAGCAGATCCGGCTGGTATGGCCGCCGCCGCCGAAGGGGCCTCGCACTGGGGGAGAGCCGCCGTGGAGATGTCGCCCGCGGTGCCGGCTTCAAGGTAGCCGCTCCATGGGGGTGCAGGATGGAGCACCGTCGTCGCCGGGAGGTCGAGTTAAGGAGAAGGTGCAATGCGATGAGTGTACAACCTCTTTGGTGGCGCCGAGTAGGCCCCGGCTTCGTCCGAGGAGTCAGTGAGGATGTTGCGGTTTTGGTGGAGCAGGTTAAGGTGGCGCTGTGGGGATGGAGCAGCCGCGATAGACGAGGCGATCGTCGGAGCAGCTCCTTGCATGTGGAGGACGGGGCGGCTGAACCAGTGGGACGCCGAGATGGACGATAGATCCTCATCCGGGGAGGTGGACGAGGGACGTCGAGCTGTTGTGGTGGATGACGTCGTCGGGGAAGAGGCTGTGGCTGGGCAGCGGTGTGGTGGCGGACGGAGGAGGGTGGGGTTTCGCGGCTGGAGGGGAGAGGTTATGGCGGCCTGGGATTTCGAATGGCGAAAAGGGGCGATGGGTGGGGGTGAAGCATGACTTAGGGACGCGCTTGTCCAAAATGTAGGGTGTGTTACAAAAGTATCCCCCACCAATTTGAACTAGCGGCCCTTTCGGCTCAGGGTTAGAAGGGGGATTTCGCGTGTCGGGATTTGGCAGCTCGAGGGAGTTTTCGCGCGCATTGTAATTTCGGGATAGCAAGGCGCGGGTTGTGAAGGCGCCAGTTTTGGGAGCACGATATCTGAATTTTCGGGATATAACAAGACGCGGGTTGAATTTTAGGGACAAGCCTAACATGTAGTAATATTGTATTTGTACGTACCAAATAAATTCACACTCCCTCAACCAAAAAGAAAATGAAAAATTAAAACTATTCACACCACACAAAGAGAGAGTCTTGCCCCGTTTTACTATACAAATGTTACTCAAAGCTACTCCCTCCTTCCATCTATATAGGGCCTAATGCGTTTTTCGATGCTAACTTTGACCAAATATTAGAGCAATAATATATGACATGCAACTTACACAAAGCACACCGTTAAATTCGTCTGTGAAAGGTTCTTTCAATGATATAATTTTCACATTGTGCATGTCATGTACTATTAATCTTGTCAATAGTAAAGGCGGTCTTAAAAATCTCATTACGCCCTATATAGATGGAAGGAGGGAGTATGAATCCATGTTATGTCCGATTAAATTTTTTCGCTTGCTGTATAATGCATGTAACCTACTCATACCAACATTTTAGTGCATTCCAAATGTCTATACTACCGCTGCAATTTGAACTAAATTTGAATTCATTTCTCTATTTCAATAAGAATCTACAATCATGATTGTTGCCAACTTCAACCATCATTCGTGTATTACCTTAATAACACACCACATGATTACTATAGAGATAGATATGAACTATGTGTACTACATGAACTCGAATTCTATTTTTTGAATACACTTGATGTTGATTCCAAATAATAGTACATTTGATGCACTAACTATATATTCATAATATAAACCATGTTCCATACGTACACCGTGTTTATCACACAAAGTATAGTGCCCCGCTGTCGGTGTCAAAACCGGCGGATTTCGGGTAGGGGGTTCAGAACTGTGCGTCTAAGGCTACTGGTAACAGGAGACTAGGGACACGATGTTTACCCAGGTTCGGGCCCTCTCGATGGAGGTAATACCCTACTTCCTGCTTGATTGATCTTGATGATATGAGTTGTTGACACACGAACACGTCACGTGTACCCTCGACGCCGGGGGTGATTCACCGCAGCTCACGTCGAAGGAGACCCGACCGACAGCGCGATACGCAAGACAGTCGGCGGGCGCTTTTGTAGACCCGAAACCCCACACGCCCGGGAGGGACCCCGTCAGGGAGTGCGGCGGCAATGGGCTGCCCTAGGTCGATTCGCTCGCCCCTAGAGCCTCGTGGATCGCTGCCCTCCAATGTGAAGAACGAATGAACAACGAGAAATAAAGATACAAGGGTAGGGGATAAAGATAGATGAACACAAAATTGTAATAGATTGATTGGTTCGATTGGTGTTGTTCAACCGGCCATCACCCCCAACATATATAAGAGGCGGCTGGACTTCCCGTACAAGCAAAGGATTCATCTAGGCTTTCCTTACAAAAAAATTACATCAATTCACGTCCTAGAGTCCTAATTCTATTCCAACTCGGATTCAGTCTGAATCTGGCCCAACTTCTGTCTTCCTCCTTGCGCGGGACGTCGAGCCTCCATATGACCTCCGATCGAAACGGCCCAAATATGAAATTTGTGCGTCTCGACGAGGCGAATAACTCTTGTGTTGATCACTTTTCCAAACAAAGCCATCTTGAATACTTTACGAGGTCATCTTTACCTTCCAGTCGGACTCGGTTTTGTAGCATACTGGATTGTCCGAGTGTTATAGTGAATTTACAGGCCGTATACTATCTCAGATGATAATGATTCCAAAAACAAAGTTCACTGTTTTGACGATGCGCACAACTTCCGTGTTGATCACTTGTCCATCCGAGGTCATCTGGATTACCTTTCGGGCACATCTTCAGTTTCACTCGGATCCGAGGTCATCCACTCGGATATTAGAGTTTTTCGTCCGACTGGACCTTTTCACTCAGATGTTAGAGTCTTTCACTCGGAATACAATCTTTCACTCGGATGACTATATTTCACTCGAAAGGCAATATCTTACTCGAACGTCAAGTTTTCACTCGACCTTTTACTCGATCGGTAGGTTTTCACTCGGAATATCTTCACCTGGAGGACAATTTCACTCGGATGACCATATTTCCACTCGGATGACCATATTTCCACTCGGATGACTATATTTCCACTTGGATAATGATAAGTTCATCCGGTCAGCAAACTTTCACTCGACCGGTAAATTTTCACTCGACGTAAACTATCACTCGGACGGTAAACTTTTCACTCGACTGAAAACATAGCCTGATCTTGATTTGTCTCTCCAGTCCTCATATGACCTTGGATTGAGACAAATTATATATGAAAATCTATCGGCTCGACGAGAAGAAACTTTTCCGTGTTGAAGGTTTTTCAATTCAAGGCCGTCTTGAGGGCCGAATTGCTCACGCATTGCATCAGACACTCATCAACATGTGTCTGGTGTCAAGCGTAATATTTTGGTCTCTGGCCTGTCCAGACCGTATTAACTGTACCTTTTGCATATGAACTCGGATTGAGATGATTTATATATCGAAATTGATTGCCCCGACGAGACGAAGACAATTCCTTAAAACTGCTCCTTCATCCGAGGTCATCTTGAAGACGTGATTGGCCAAAAACCACTCGGAACATTGAATTATGCCACTCGGAGTATAGTTTCGGTCCGTAAGATAAGGTCAAATGAATATAACCGAAACATCAAAGTTGTTCCACTCGGCAACATGAAACTTTCTCATGCTGAAAACCTTTTCACTCCAAGCCATCTCATTTCCTTTTATGTTGTGCCAAAATCTGGTGTCAACATATGCCGCCCTGTTTTCTGGCAGAGCTTGTGTGCCAGAAAATACTTCGTACAAACACGATGTCAACACTACATCGGCTGTGCATGCTGAGGACAATAATCGTTATCGGCCATATGCTTAGGCTTGTTGCTTCTTGGGCAGAGCCTTTTCTGACAATAGTCGTATGAGAACAAGCATTCGATGTCACGAATGTCTTAAGTCTCTCATGTCAATCTTGACCTGGCCCTTATCCAAGCACTTCATGGGGATATTAGAACTGTTCGACATTACCGTTTTCTGAACAATTATGTCCATGCTCCTCAAAAGAACCATCAAATATTCGGTGACTCACCTCATTGTTGATCAAAAATACTCTGTCAAGCCTCCGCCGGACAACGTATGTCTCTTGGATCCCGTTGGCGAGTTAACAAGGTCAATGAGGGAGTCCTGGACTAGGGGGTGTCCGGACAGCCGGACTATCATCGCCCGCCGGACTCCAAGACTACGAAGATACAAGATTGAAGACTCCGTCCCGTGTCCGGATGGGACTTTCCTTGGCGTGGAAGGCAAGCTTGGCGATACGGATATGTAGATCTCCTACCAATGTAACCGACTCTGTGTAACCCTAGCCCTCTCCGGTGTCTATATAAACCTTATGGCTTTAGTCCGTAGGACACAACATACATTACAACAATCATACCATAGGCTAGCTTTAGGGTTTAGCCTCCTTGATCTCGTGGTAGATCTACTCTTGTACTACCTATATCATCAATATTAATCAAGCAGGACGTAGGGTTTTACCTCCATCAAGAGGGCCCGAACCTGGGTAAAACATCATGTCCCTTGTCTCCTGTTACCATCCGCCTAGATGCATAGTTCGGGACCCCCTACCCGAGATCCGCCGGTTTTGACACCGACATTGGTGCTTTCATTGAGAGTTCCTCTGTGTCGTCACCGATAGGAAGGATGCCTCCACCCGTCTTCAAGGACGGTATTTTCGCCGAAGAGGCCTTGGCCACCGGCCAAATTATCCGGCTAGGCGGTTTCCTTATAACCGCCTGTCCGGCCACTTCTTGGACAATGACTTCTCAAGTCGTCAAAAGCAATCTCCACGTCAGCTCGGAATTCGCCGAGCGGCTGGATCCGATAGAGCTCTCGTCTGTCAACGAACTCTTGGATCACATCGCCGCCCTGGGAGTCGCTACAGACTACAACCAGATTGGGCTTAAAACTGATCTGAGAGAGATCAACTCTCCCCAGGTTACCCACCACACCGCTGTGGTAGAGGAACAATGCGGCAATCTTCCTCCTGCGTTGAAAACTAGACATGTCCGGGCTCCCGAACCCCCCACGCCGGATTTCCTCGGGGGAACGGACTCCAATCAAGCACTGAACTTAAAGTCAGGCATCGGACCAGACTCGTTGGACAACGTCCAGCAATCCAGGCTTCCAAAAATGGAAACTTCGCGGCCTTTAAGCCCCAAGATGGGTAGGGATCCGGATTTTATTCCACCCACCCGCCCAGACATGTGCGATCTATCTCTAATACGGCAAGAGCCCGCTGAAACAGTACATCACTACTGGGCCAGATTCCTCCTGGTTATGGACAGGATAAAGGACTGCCGAGAGGATAACACAATCTCAATCTTTTGCAATAATTGCACGGACAAGGGAATATTGAACGCCATCGGCCGTCGTAAAATCACACGCTTCATCGATCTGGCGTCCATAGTATGAAAGTACTGTGCAATGGAGAGTTTCCGGAAAACTGAAAACCAGTTTTGGGACAATCCGGCCCCGAATACAACCCTAGTCCGCAACAAAAGGGTGCATTATACTCAGGCCCCAGATACAAAAACCAAAAAACAAAAACCCCTCAGAGGGCACGGAACCGTACTGGAGGGATGGCTCAGCGGGCCCTGTAAGCTCCATAGTACAGAGAGCGCCGTCCAAACACATAGCCTTCGAGCATGTTGGATATTGCGGTAGGTGGCCAGAAGTGGCGAGGAGCTTCTAGCCCCAGAAAACCACTCCAACAATACCGGTACGGTATCAACAGTCTTTGAGACCTTTGCATCAAATAATATGCGAAAACGAACAATCCGCAGCCTCGCCGAAGTCTACCAAGTAGCAACAGCAAACCCATGGAGTGACACAGCCATCACCTTCAACGCCAGCGACGAACCTAAATTCCAAACAGCCCGAGCACCAGCTGCACTGGTGCTTAGTACCATAGTGGACGGCTTTCGACTTACAAAGGTCCTCATGGACGGCGGCAGCGGACTAAACCTCATCTACGAGGAAACTCTTCAAAAAATGGAAATAGACTGGAGCCGTATTGAGCGAAGTAGCACAACCTTCAGAGGAATAATCCCTAGCCAGGAAGCGCGCTGCACCGGAAATATCACACTCGATGTGGTGTTCGGCTCGCCGGACAACTACAGATCCGAAGAAATCACGTTCCAAGTGGCCCCGTTCAATAGCGGATATCACGCTATTTTGGGACGAGAGGCGTTCACAATTTTTCAAGCCGTACCCCATTACGGGTACATGAAGCTCAAAATGCCCGGGCCCGATGGAATAATCACTCTCGCTAGTGATCCGGACATAGCACTCCGTGCCGAAAACAAGACAGCTGCACTAGCCCTGGAGGCACTATTCGAAGCCTTAGCGGCAGAAGAACTCACCGCGCTGCGCTCTACGGTGAATAGGGATGATGTGATACTCGATAAAAGATCCAAGTCCACATCCTTCAAACCAGCAGATGAAATAATAAAATTCCAGGTCCACCCAACGTACCCAACAAAGACGGCCTCCATTGGGGCACAATTGAACCCCGAGGTAGATGCCGCACTGCGAGAATTCCTTCGGGAAAA
Organism: Triticum dicoccoides; assembly: GCF_002162155.2. Classification (NCBI taxonomy): domain Eukaryota; kingdom Viridiplantae; phylum Streptophyta; class Magnoliopsida; order Poales; family Poaceae; genus Triticum; species Triticum dicoccoides. Next base: position 663,215,633 of record NC_041389.1, on the reverse strand, counting down.
TTGGGACATTTTTGCCTGGCATCCTTCGGACATGCCCGGAATCCCACGCAGACTGGCAGAACATAGCCTAAACATCCTAAAAGGATTCAAGCCGGTCAAACAGGCTCTTCGACGATTTTCCGAACCCAAAAGACATGCAATGGGAGAAGAGCTAGCCAAACTATTAGAAGCCGGATTCATCAGAGATATCAAACACCCGGATTGGCTAGCAAATCTGGTAATGGTACCAAAGAAGGACAAATCCTGGCGCCTATGCGTCGATTTTAAAGACCTCAATAAGGCTTGCCCAAAGGATCCCTTCCCCCTCCCCCGCATCGATCAAATTATCGATGCTACCGCAGGGCACGATTCGTTGTGCTTCCTCGACGCATACTCTGGCTACCATCAAATCAAGATGGCGGAAGCAGACCAAGCCGCAACGGCATTCATCACTCCATACGGACCATTCTGCTTCAACATGATGCCCTTCGGACTTAAAAACGCCGGCGCAACATATCAGCGCATGATTCAAACATGTCTGGCTACCCAGATCGGCAAAACAGTCGAGGCATACGTAGACGACGTAGTCGTCAAAACAAAACATGTCGAAACTCTAGTAGACGATTTGAGGCTCACGTTCGACAACCTCAGAGCATATGACATCAAGCTGAATCCGGAAAAATGTGTTTTCGGCGTACCAGCCGGAAAGCTGCTGTGCTTCATTGTATCCGGTAGAGGAATTGAAGCAAACCCGGCTAAAATCCGAGCTCTGTCACAGTTGGACATTCCCAAAGACCTCAAGCAGATACAAAAATTGACAGAATGCGTGGCAGCCCTAAGCCGTTTTATCTCCCGCTTGGGAGAAAAGGCACTGCCCCTTTATCACCTCCTTAGGCGCACCGAACACTTTGAGTGGACGGATGCTGCCACTGCCAGACTCGAAGAAATAAAGGCCATATTGGCAACAAATCCAGTCCTAGCCGCGCCAAACCTAGGCGAACCTATGTTGTTATACATCGCAGCAACACATCAAGTTGTAAGTGCGGTACTCGTCGTTGAACGAGAGACAGAAGGGCATAAATTCCCTCTTCAAAAACCAGTGTACTACGTATCCACTTATTTAACACCCTGCAAGTCCCGTTACCCGCACTATCAAAAGATAGCGTACGCGGTGTTCATGGCATCCCGGAAGCTCCGACACTACTTTCAGGAGTGTTCGATAATAGTGGCCTCCGAAGTACCGCTCAATGACATTATAAACAACCGTGACGCAACGGGTAGGATTGCAAAATGGGCCATTGAGCTCCTACCATTCGATATAACCTACAAACCTCGGCGAGCTATAAAGTCACAAGTTTTGGCTGACTTCATCGCCGAATGGACAGAAGCCGAACTCCCTAAAGAGTACAGCGCATACTCCAATTGGACTATGCACTTCGACGGCTCCAAAATGTTGGCCGGACTGGGGGCTGGCGTCGTCTTGACGTCCCCAACCAGGGACACAGTCCAATACGTACTTCAAATAATGTACACGGACTCCAACAACCCAGCCGAATACGAGGCCCTCCTACATGGTCTCCGGATGGCAATCTCCGTGGGCATTCAACGCCTAGAGGTGCGCGGGGATTCAAACCTTGAAATATCCCAAATAAACGGAGACTTTGACGCCAAGGATCCGAAAATGGCAGCATATCGCAACACTGTCCTAAAAATATCGGCTCGGTTTCAAGGACTTGAATTCCATCACATAGCCCGAGAAAATAACCAAGCAGCCGACGTACTGGCACGCATCGGCGCAAAACGTGACGCTGTCCCTCCAAATATCTTCCTGGAACGGCTCTTCAAGCCATCCGTACTATGGGAATGGGAATCCGGAAATGACAAACCGGAAACAACCGCGCCCACCGGCGATTCAGCCGATGACATAACACCTTCAACCCACGACATAATGGCAGTAATTGCCCCGTGGACGGAACCATTCCTAGCCTATCTGCTTAGACAGGAACTTCCCGAAGACCAAAATGAGGCCCGCTGCATAGTCCGGCGATCGAAAGCCTACAAGGTCCATGAGGGAGAACTTTATAAGAAAAGTACAACTAGAGTCCTTCAAAGGTGTATCTCCGAAAAGGAAGGGCGAAACCTCCTGGCTGAAATTCATGCCGGACTAGGCGGACACCACGCAGCAGCCCGGGCCCTTGTAGGAAAGGCATTCCGTACAGTATTTTATTGGCCGACGGCCCGGGCAGATGCCCAGGACTTAGTCCAGAGATGCGTCGGTTGTCAGCTCTTTGCTAATCAGAGCCATATGCCACCCACCGCCCTCAAAACTATACCCATTACCTGGCCGTTCGTGGTCTGGGAGCTTGATATGGTTGGACCCCTTAAAGGGGGAAGCCACAAGCAAGGTACCTATTGGTCATGGTGGATAAATTCACCAAATGGATAGAGGTCAAACCGGTCAAAACGGCAGAGTCCGGACCAATGATAGACTTTATATCCGGGGTCGTACACCATTACGGTGTCCCCCACAGAATCATCACTGACAACGGCACGAACTTCACGACCGACGAGGTTAAGTCATGGTGCAAAAACATGGGCATTAAGCTCGACTACGCCTCAGTCTATCACCCTCAAACCAACGGTCAAGTGGAACGAGCAAATGGTCTAATAATGAGCGGCATTAAACCCAGACTAGTGCGGTCACTTACAAAATCAGACACGCACTGGGTAGAGGAGCTCGACTCCGTACTCTGGGGGCTGCGGACAACGCCCAACCGTACCACCGGATTTACACCATTCTTCATGGTATACGGCGCAGAGGCAGTTCTGCCCTGCGACATCATTCATGACTCACCTCGAGTGCGCATGTACGAGGAGCGAGAAGCCGAGCTAGATCGGCAGGACAGCTTGGACGCATTGGAGGAAGAACGGGACGTCGCCAAGGCTCGTTCCGCATTCTATCAACAGCAGGCTCGAAGATATCAAAGCAGAGAAGTACGGGCCAAGACTTACAACGTTGGCGAACTAGTTCTACGCCTGCCGGACAAGAAAAAGGACAAGCTCAAGGCCCCCCGCACTTGACGTGCCATCCGCACTCATTATACCTGGGGGCTTCTTTACCAGAAGCTTAATTATAAGGGCTTCATGCCCAGCACATGTGTCAAGCTCCCACATGTACCTTTTATTCACCATTATATGCATCGATATGACTTAAGTTTTGGCCAAGCTGGGTTGCCTGGATCCTGTGCTTACCCCTACGTTCCCGATTGTTCGGCTAGGAGGTAAAGGGAGCACCTCTGCGATTGTTACTGCTGGGTCAGCCGGATGTGTACCTCAGACTGGGTGAAGCCGAAAGCTAGCGTTCTTAAGGGAATATTCAGTCGGTGACTTGAAAGATGATTTTTTACCTACTTATTTATCTGCCCCCAGATGCTTTTCTGCTCTTTTCGCAGTCTGGACATGCACTTTAGGGCATGCCTCCCAGGGAAAGGAACCCCTAACGGAACTATTCTCCCTGGAAGATGTTTCTTACTAACCATGTAATATAACATAACTAGTTGGGCACTTGTCTGATAAAGCACTAATGACCCCTACGCCTGGTCTCCATGCATACCACGGTTGTTTCTTAACCAAGAAGGTATTCGGACACACTCCGGACTCTAGGGTCCCGAGGTTGAAGCGAAAAGGTCGGCAAAGACAAATGATCTACAATCCGGCTAGAAGGCATTTCACATGTCATTTTAAGATACATTGTCAACTTGATTGATTGTATTCTTCTTCAATCCCGTCTAACCGGCTGTCTAATTTACAGTCCCGTTGGGAAAATTTAGCGGCCAACTCTACTTGGCCATATACTAAACTCACAGGGATCTCCTTCCCATCGGGCCCCACCGGTCCGACCTCGGCCATATGGTTGGGATCCGCCTTCTTGTACCGCGTCTTCACCATGGCCCAGGCCTCCTTGGCACCTTGGCAGCAGGCCAAAATCTTCCATAAACGGAAGCGCTGCCGCACTCCCTGAAGCTTCTCTACGAGCTCTCCAAGGCCCTCGGGTAGGGAGTGGGATGGCCATAAAGCCTGGACGACGCCTCTCATTGCCTGCCGAACTCGTTCGAGCAGTTGCGACAGCTCGAGAAGTTGATCACCCGTTGATACGGGCATCTCCTCTACAGGGCGACCTGTGAGTATACCTACAAGACATATTCTGTCAATCGACTTCCTCGCCGGACTCTTCTTTTCAAAGGAGTTCGCTCAAGCACTTACTATAGATGCCGCGACGAAGCTGCTGATTCTCCTTAACGGAGACGGACAGCTCGGCCTGAACGCCTTCCAGCTCCTCTTCAAGCTGGGTGCGGGCATCCTGGAGCTTGTTCCTTTCCTGCTGAACTTTCATCAACACCCTCTCGCCGGCATTCAGCTGGCGCAGTAATTCTTGTCTGTCCGGATCTTGTCCGGCAGCTCCTGCAATATCATTTTTAGACTTGCGCGCACGCCGCGCACCGCTTATCTATTAAAATAATGTGTTACTAGGAGGGGTCTTTGTGTTTCCTCCTGCGGTAGCAAGTGCGGCTTCTAGTTATGCCTTGCACTCTTGCAGCTCCTGAGACAGTTGGGCATTCTTCTCCGAAAGATCCTGTGTTTAAAATGATCCTTAAAGCAGTTATTATAACTACTTTAAGTCTCGTGGGCTACTGGCATATACAGCTATTAAATTCCCTTACCCGTATGTCTTTCACATACTGCTCCGTGGCTCTGGTAAAACCATCTTGAGCGGCACGGAGGTGCGCGTCCCCCGCGTTGAAGGCGTCCAGCGCCTCAGGGGAAAAGCATGTTTCCCGAAATACTGTCTGGCGGCGCCTATGGTTCATGGCGCTCTCCACCTCGGACTTGGTGGCCGACAGTCGGTCGGCATCCTCCGTTGGAGGAGTATCCGGCCTGCGCCTTGCGCTTGCCTCCCCCTCCTGACTAGGCGCTGGAGCCTGGCCGGCATAGGCTGGATTGGCAACCTCTACGCCCGCAGTCCGGCGGGCGCTTTTTCTCCTATAAAGGATCATGAGCACTCAGACGCTTCCTAGGAGCGTTGCTCTGAATATTTAAATATGAGCCATACCTTAATTGTGGCGACGTTTCGGTCTGTGCCGTGCTCCTTTTCCGCCTGCTGGTCCGGACTGGCCTTTGTTGGTCAGCCGCAGCAGGCTCGGCTTCCCGCCTTGAAGGTGCTTCCTGTAAAACACCATCGTTCGCGAAGGTCAGAAATGGGCAAGGAAGAGATAATTGTGTCCGAACCTCGGTCACAATCACCTGGGAAGCCGGACATAATCCGGGGTAGTCCCCCGTAATGGCGACCAAAGCATTTTCCATGCTGAGCTGGTTAAACACCCCGTCGATCAGCTCCACCTTGATATCTGGATCCTCTTCGGAGGCCGGATCTCGGGATCTCCCTGGATCCTTAGGTTGCGGAGCCGGACTTATCATGTCCTCCACAATCCGGCGCAGTTCCTGCGCCGAAGACATAGTGTAAGAAGCTTAAACTCTAAAAGCATGGGTCGGGCACACAAAGTGTTCGCTTACCCAACGCCGAGGGTTATTCATGGAGAACCCGTTCAACGGGCTCGTCTGGAGGAAATCCTCCTTCTCCCCCTTATACAGGCCCGACAGGACCTTCACCAGGTCTTCGGCCGATCCTGGCCCTTTGCGGCCGTGACAGGTGGCATCGTCCTCTCCATTGAAGTCCCACATCGGGTGGCCTCTGTATTGCAGCGGCTGCACCCCCCGCATAATGCATGTTGCCATGACTCCAATCATGGTCAACCCGGAATGGGCTAGTAGCCTTATCCGGCCCATTAAATAATGGACGCTCTTATCCTCCTCCAGTTGGGGGCTCCGTGGGCGCCAGCTAAGGCGTTTCTTCAGAGGAGTATTATTGAACTCCGGGAGGCCGATCCGAACAGGGTCCGGCAGCGGAGCGTCTTCTACGTAAAACCATTCTGAGGGCCAGTCTTCGGACGCCTTCTTAGGGGTTCCGGATAGATATCCGGTCCCGGCAATGCGCCATACTTCGGCGCCGCCCACTTGATATATGGACCCCTCGTGAGAGCGGGGTACAAGGCAAAACAGCCTCTTCCACAGTGCAAAATGGGGTTCGATGCCTAGAAATAGCTCGCAAAGAGCTACGAAGCCCGCGATATGCAGGATAGAGGCGGGCGTGAGGTGATAGAGCCGGAGTCCATAGAACTCCAGAAGCCCGCGGAGGAACAGATGTATAGGAAATCCGAACCCCCTTATTAGATAGGGGACGAAGCATACCCGCTCCCCTTTGTTGGGATTTGGGGTAGCCTCCGCTTGCTTCCCACCTGGGTAGGTGGCCAACCCGGCTCAAACCGGGACCATGAAGGCCGGAGGGAGATATCCCTTTGCCTGGAGCACCACCATCTCGCTATGTGGGACAGAACATCTCCGCCAGTCTCCTGGCGGTGGGCTGGGAGCGCGAGAGGAGGAGCCACGTCGACGGTCCATGATGGAATGGATTTTCCGGTTGGAGGCGCTCCGATGAGTACTCGCGGAAGGAAGATGGAGTGATTTGGATCTGGATTCTTGCCTCTCTTATAGGCAGATTATTTGCACAGCTAGGGGGTAAAACATAAAATATACCCTGGCCCTTTGCATTCATGCGACGCGTGGAAGATGGCCATTATTGGGCGTGGAAGCCAAGAAGCGCAACATTGGTGAGAAAGCCGGACACTGTTCGGCAGGTACATGGAACTTAAGGGAGAACCCGCCTTGCAACACCGAAGATTACATACGCGCTGGACTTATCATCATTGAAGCCTGGTTCGGGGGCTACTGAGGGAGTCCTGGAGTAGGGGGTGTCCGGACAGCCGGACTATCATCGTCCGCCGGACTCCAAGACTACGAAGATACAAGATTGAAGACTCCGTCCCGTGTCCGGATGGGACTTTCCTTGGCGTGGAAGGCAAGCTTGGCGATACGGATATGTAGATCTCCTTCCAATGTAACCGACTCTGTGTAACCCTAGCCCTCTCCGGTGTCTATATAAACCGGATGGCTTTAGTCCGTAGGACACAACATACATTACAACAATCATACCATAGGCTAGCTTTAGGGTTTAGCCTCCTTGATCTCGTGGTAGATCTACTCTTGTACTACCTATATCATCAATATTAATCAAGCAGGACGTAGGGTTTTACCTCCATCAAGAGGGCCCGAACCTGGGTAAAACATCGTGTACCTTGTCTCCTGTTACCATCCGCCTAGACGCACAGTTCGGGACCCCCTACCCGAGATCCGCCGGTTTTGACACCGACAGTCAACATTCGAGTGATTCGTCGATGCATATAAAGATGAAATCCATTGGACAGCTGGCAACGAATCATTGTGAAACTTGATGCACGCCACCCCTGCAGCAAAAAAAAGTCCTCTAGCCTGAATAGCACAGCATATTCAGCTTGATTATTAGCGTGTAAGCTCTAGTCGGCATGAAGTCTTCAAATCCAGCCCGTGAAGAAATATGTGAATAACGCCGACTTTGGGCGCTGCTAAACTGAATCCTGAAAATAATCTCCACGGCACTTTGACTTGGCGTCCAGTGAGCGCCGACTGATAAATGGTATGTTACGCTCCTTTCTTTCGGTCTCCTGAGTCAACATTTCCTAGCTCCCCGAATGAACAGAGCTTCATTCATCTCGGTGACACACTTTCTCTGGATCCTGCGATAAACCAACAATATGAGTCGACAACTTTTGCTGCACTAGACCCTCGATTAGCGGCCAAATAATTAGTCGGCCTTCCAGTGTTGGCAAAACTAAGAATTGGCTTTGGGAATATGAGATACACCACAATGAGCACAATTATTCAGATGCCAATTTTGTCAACACGATATACTCTTTAGGGCGATATGCAAATATCGGCCATATGTCCTTATCTCATAGGACCTGGTGAACCAATCCACCAAAGTGTGAATATCCTAAATAATTCAGATGTTTCGGCTGGGGATAAGTTTTGGGACGCTGGCTTCGATGGAACGGTTGAAGAACATGGACGATGTGCCATTTGGAGTCTCCTATAGTGAGATGAAAACTGTCGACTCCGCCTGCCGGCTTCACACTTGTCCTCTTTTACTCTTGCCGGCTTCACAATAGGAGATGTGGTGCCGCTCTTGACTCGAGGATTTCCCTTGGGGACCCAAGCCATGTTCCTCTTCTCCAGCTCTTTGGCCCTAAGCCGATTCAGCTTTTTCTCTGGCGAATATGGTAAGCCGAGTGGGCATCTCGGCTGTGTCTTTGGTTTACGCACTGGTAAGTTCTTCCTGGCCTTGGGGACCTCCAGCTTGGCCTTTCCAAACTCGGCGATTGGATCCTTGAAAGTTACTTGCTTCACTTTCTTGTCCTTAGTAGCCAACATAGACTCAACTGTCTTTTTGTCATCTGGAGTTGGATCTGAAATAGCATACTTGCGGCCATCCTTTTTCACTCGGTAAACTTGCTTGACCACGTCCATCTTCTTCGCTGAGCTCCGGACCGATTCTTTTTGGTTGAGTCGGTCTTTAACATGTGGTTGTTGAACAAACGATGATCCTCTCGGAGCTGCATAATTTGGTTGAGGTGGTTTAGAATATGATGGATGGTGTTCCCTTGATTGAAACTTGTCGCATGATTGATATGAATAATAGTCGATATGGGGATGTATCCATGACATCAGCATTGGTGGCCCAAAATGAAGATATGGAGTCTGTTTGCTCAACTTCTTCCTTCGCCAATCCTGGTCCTCAAATTTATGCCTTAGGGGTGACTTCGATGCTTTTGTTTCACTCGGCCGATAAGCACTCTTTGCCTCACTTATAATCTGATATTTTTCTAATAATTGCGCGAAAGTGACTTTCGGATTTTTACCTATGTGCTTACCATTGCCTTTGCTCTGTTTAGTGGTGCGCGCATCGGTCTTTGAATTTTCTCGTTGCCCCCCAGTGCTAGATGTTATCATTGTATCTTTGATGGAATTTCCGTCTTCAAGATTGTTCTTGATGCACTTTTTAACAATATCCTTGCTCGAAGACTTGACCCCATCATCATTGACGTGTACATGTCCACTTTTAGATAAATCAGTTGAAGATAGCCGAGTCAACATTTGATTGCCGTCAATACCGATCTGATCCGACTGGCCAAATGATCGTGCCTCAACAAACTCCAATCGTCCTATTTTGTCCGATTGCTCAACTTGATGGATCATGTTGCAATCTTTCACATTTTTCTCGAACATTCGCCCTTGTCTTGACGGCTCGACATCGTGATCAATTATAATAATAGGATTAGTCAGCGATGTACCGATGAAGTGATCAACTATGCCTACACTGGACGTACACTCCTGGTCCATTAACCGATATTGTAATACCGGATCTGAAACAAAACAACCGAGTGGTGCCAGCTTAGTGTCATCTGACTCGGCTATGCATTGATTTTTGTCGTCCTTCCCGATGCTTTTGAATCGGCTATTTTGGAGAACATTGAACCTAGCTTTATATTCATGCAACCAAAATAATTACAGAATACACGTCTCATCTGAGACCAAATGTTAGCTAGGCATGAAACAAACAAAGTTGTCCATATGAATATAAAGTTCAGTTGGCATGACGGGAACAACTTTCGTTGCAATAAGTTGTCACTATTAGCCTCTATGAATGATACCATGTGTTGACTATCATGATTAGTGACAAGATTATTCCTAACAAACAGATTATTCATTTCGATTGGTCTTTCAAAATTAATTAGAATCTTACTAACAGGTGCATCAACAATATGATTTTGACCGAATCGAAAATTGAATAAACTGTCTGCTAGGTGTACCTTTGTGAAGACGTTGGAAGGAAGAGATGGTTGCACCACTGGAACAATACCTTGCTCCACTTCTGAATAATTCTCCAACGCCTCTTCCTCTTCTTCTGGATCTCGTGCCTTATCACTCAGATTGCCTGAGTAGATTTCAGTCGGATTGCCCGAGTTCATTTCAGTCCGATTGCCCGAGTATATTTCAGTCGGATTACCCAAGTGGATTTCACTCGGACACTCTCTGTCAGTTGAACTTTGATGAGGTGCACGCTCTGGTTCTTGATCTTTATCACTAGCCAAACTTTGTTTGGCCATATAACTTTTCTCTTGATGCTCATCAATTTCTTTGGCACGGAACTCATAGGGCAGCATGTAAGCTCCCTCACATCCAGAAAAATCTAACACGGCCAATTTGTTGCGTTTACCATTCCTTTGCTCGGCGAAACTTTCATCTTCTGTTTTGGTACACGCAGCAATAATTGGCTTGATGCACTCGACTTTAGCTGGCGATGCACTCGTTTGGAATGATGCACTCGGCTGGCATGATGTACTCAGTATGGACTCTATGCACTCGGCTGTAACCGTCTCTGTGCTCAATCTAGTTTCAACTGAATTCACCATCGTCTTTGCTTTAAAGGAATCGTTCGACTCGGCTGTAGATGACTTAGTTATATTTGACTGAGTTTCAACCGAATCAACCATATTAGCCGAGTGAACCCTTTCTTGCTGATTTGCTTGCAAACCTTCTTGCTTCAATATCGTAGAAGAACCATCATGATTGCTGAATGGAAGAAGGGACTTGACATATTCTTGCAAATATTCCTCTCCACGCCTCTTCTTGTGTGCTTCATAAGCTTGTTGATATTCTGCTGCTAATTCCTCAAGAGTTGGCGTAGTAAAGCCGTTGACGCTATTCCTGTTGGAAATATGCCCTAGACGTAATAATAAAAGTATTATTATATTTCATTGTTCATGATAATTGTCTTTTATTCATGCTATAACTGTATTATCCGGAAATCGTAATACACGTGTGAATACATAGACCACAATATGTCCCTAGTGAGCCTCTAGTTGACTAGCTCGTTGTGATCAACAGATAGTCATGGTTTCCTAGCTATGGACATTGGATGTCGTTGATAACGGGATCACATCATTAGGAGAATGATATGATGGACAAGACCCAATCCTAAGCATAGCACAAAGATCGTGTAGTTCGTTTGCTAGAGCTTTTCCAAATGTCAAGTATCTCTTCCTTCGACCATGAGATCGTGTAACTCCCGGATACCGTAGGAGTGCTTTGGGTGTATCAAACGTCACAACATAACTGGGTGACTATAAAGGTGCACTATAGGTATCTCCGAAAGTGTTTGTTGGGTTGACACGGATCGAGACTGGGATTTGTCACTCCGAATGACGGAGAGGTATCTCTGGGCCCACTCGGTAATGCATCATCATAATGAGCTCAAGGTGACCAAGGTGTTGACCACGGGATCATGCATTACGGTACGAGTAAAGTGACTTGCCGGTAACGAGACTGAACAAGGTATTGGGATACCGATGATCGAGTCTCGGGTAAGTAACGTACCGATTGACAAAGGGAATTGTATACGGGGTTTTCATAATCCTCGACGTCGTGGTTCATCCGATGAGATCATCGAGGAGCATGTGGATGCCAACATGGGTATCCAGATCCCGCTGTTGGTTATTGCCCGAGAGTCGTCTCGGTCATATCTGCGTGTCTCCCGAACCCGTATGGTCTACACACTTAAGGTTCGGTGATGCTAGGGTTGTATGAATATGAGTATGCAGCATACCGAATGTTATTCGGAGTCCCGGATGAGATCTCGGACGTCACGAGGAGTTTCGGAATGGTCCGGAGGTAAAGAATTATATATAGGAAGTGGTATTTCGGCCATCGGGAAAGTTTTGGGGTCACCCGGTAATGTACCGGGACCACCGGAAGGTTCCCGGGGGTCCACCGGGTGGGGCCACCCATCCCGGAGGGCCCCATGGGCTGAAGTGGGAGGGGAACCAGCCCCTAGTGGGCTGGTGCGCCCCCCTAGGCCCACCCCCTGCGCCTAGGGTTGAAACCCTAGGGGTGGGGGGGCGCCCCACTTGGCCTGGGGGGCACTCCACCCCCTTGGCCGCCGCCCCCCTTGGAGATCAGATCTCCAGGGGCTGGCGCCCCCCTGGAGGCCTATATAAAGGGGGGGAGGCAGGCGGGCAGCCGCACCCTTTTGCTTGGCGCCTCCCTCCCCCTGCTACACCTCATCCTCCTCCCGTAGTCGCTTGGCGAAGCCCTGCTGGATTTCTGCTGCATCCACCACCACGCCGTCGTGCTGCTGGATCATCATCAACCTCTCCTTCCCCCTTACTGGATCAATAAGGAGGAGATGTCTCCCGTCCCGTACGTGTGTTGAACGCGGAGGTGCTGTCCGTTCGGCACTTGGTCATCGGTGATTTGGATCACGTCGAGTACGACTCCCTCATCCCCGTTCTTTGAACGCTTCCGCTTGTGATCTACAAAGTGGTATGTAGATGCAATCTCTCTCTCATGACTCATTGCTTAGATGAACTCATAGATGGATCTTGGTGAAACTGTAGGAAAAATTCTAATTTTCTGCAACGTTCCCCAACAATGGTATCAGAGCCAGGTTTATGCGTAGTTCTCTAATGCACGAGTAGAACACAATTTTGTTGTGGGCGTGGATCTTGTCAACTTGCTTGCCGCTACTAGTCTTATCTTGCTTCAGCGGTATTGTGGGATGAAGCGGCCCGGACCAACCTTACATGTACTCTTACGTGAGACCGGTTCCACCGACTGACATGCACTAGTTGCATAAGGTGGCTGGCGGGTGTCTGTCTCTCCCACTTTAGTTGGAGCGGATTTGATGAAAAGAGTCCTTATGAAGGGTAAATACAAGTTGACAGAATCACGTTGTGGTTATTCGTAGGTAAGAAAACGTTCTTGCTAGAACCCAATTGCAGCCACGTAAAAGATGCAACAACAATTAGAGGACGTCTAACTTGTTTTTGCAGCAATTGTTCATGTGATGTGATATGGCCAGAAATTGTGATGAATGATGAATTGTGATGTATGAGATCATGTTCTTGTAATAGGATTCACGACTTGCATGTCGATGAGTATGACAACCGGCAGGAGCCATAGGAGTTGTCTTTATTTTTTGTATGACCTGCGTGTCATTGAAGAACGCCATGTAAACTACTTTACTTTATTGCTAAACGCGTTAGCCATAGAAGTAAAAGTAGTCGTTGGCGTGACAACTTCATGAAGACACGATGATGGAGATCATGATGATGGAGATCATGGTGTCAAGCCGGTGACAAGATGATCATGGAGCCCCGAAGATGGAGATCAATGGAGCTATATCATATTGGCCATATCATGTCACAACTATATAATTGCATCTGATGTTTATTATGTTTATGCATCTTGTTTACTTAGAACGACGGTAGTAAATAAGATGATCCCTTACAACAATTTCAAGAAGTGTTCTCCCCTAACTGTGCACCGTTGCTACAGTCGTCGCTTCTAAGCACCACGTGATGATCAGGTGTGATGGATTCTTACGTTCACATACAACGGGTGTAAGACAGTTTTACACATGAAAAACACTTAGGGTTAACTTGACGAGCCTAGCATGTGCAGACATGGCCTCGGAACACGGGGACCGAAAGGTCGAACACGAGTCGTATGGAAGATACGATCAACATGGAGATGTTCACCGACGATGACTAGTCCGTCTCACGTGATGATCGGACACGGCCTAGTCGACTCGGATCGTGTAACACTTAGATGACTAGAGGGATGTCTAATCTGAGTGGGAGTTCATAATTTGATTACATGAACTTAATTATCATGAACTTAGTCTAAAACCTTTGCAAATATGTCTTGTAGATCAAATGGCCGCCGCTAATGTCACCATGAACTTCAACGCGTTCCTAGAGAAAACCAAGCTGAAAGATGATGGCAGCAACTATACGGACTGGGTCCGGAACCTGAGGATCATCCTCATAGCTGCCAGGAAACAATATGTCCTAGAAGAACCACTAGGTGATGCTCCCGTCCCAGAGAACCAAGACGTTATGAACGCTTGGAAGTCTCGTGCTGATGATTACTCCCTCGTTCAGTGCGGCATGCTTTACAGCTTAGAACCGAGGCTCCAAAAGCGTTTTGAGCATCACGGAGCATATGAGATGTTCGAAGAGCTGAAACTGGTTTTCCAAGCTCATGCCCGGGTCGAGAGATATGATGTCTCCGACAAGTTCTACAGTTGTAAGATGGAGGAAAACAGTTCTGTCAGTGAGCACATACTCAAGATGTCTGGGTTGCACAACCGTATGACCCAACTGAATATTAACCTCCCAGATGAGGCAGTCATTGACAGAATCCTCCAGTCGCTCCCACCAAGCTACAAGAGCTTTGGGATGAACTACAACATGCAGGGGATGGAGAAGACCATTCCTGAAGTGTTCTCAATGCTGAAGTCAGCAGAGGCTGAAATCAAGAATGAACATCAAGTGTTGATGGTCAATAAGACCACTAAGTTCAAGAAGGGCAAGGGCAAGAAGAACTTCAAGAAGGACGGCAAGGATGTTGCCGCACCCGGTAAGCCAGTTACCGGGAAGAAGTCAAAGAATGGACCCAAACCTGAGACTGAGTGCTTTTATTGCAAGGGGAAGGGTCACTGGAAGCGGAACTGCCCCAAATACTTAGCGGATAAGAAGGCCGGCAACACCAAAGGTGTATTTGATATACATGTAATTGATGTGTACCTTACCAGTACTCGTAGTAACTCCTGGGTATTTGATACCGGTGTCGTTGCTCATATTTGTAACTCACAGCAGGAGCTGCGGAATAAATGGAGACTGGCGAAGGACGAGGTGACGATGCGCGTCGGGAATGGTTCCAGAGTCGATGTGATCGCCGTCGGCACGCTGCCTCTACATTTACCTACGGGATTAGTTTTTAACCTTAATAATTGTTATTTAGTGCCAAGTTTGAGCATGAACATTGTATCAGGATCTCGTTTAATACGAGATGGCTACTCATTTAAATCCGAGAATAATGGTTGTTCTATTTATATGAGAGATATGTTTTATGGTCATGCTCCCATGGTCAATGGTTTATTCTTAATGAATCTCGAGCGTAATGTTACACATATTCATAGTGTGAATGCCAAAAGATGTAAAGTTGATAACGATAGTCCCACATACTTGTGGCACTGCCGCCTTGGTCACATTGGTGTCAAGAACATGAAGAAGCTCCATGCTGATGAACTTTTAGAGTCTCTTGATTATGAATCATTTGACACATGCGAACCATGCCTCATGGGCAAAATGACCAAGACTCCGTTCTCCGGAACAATGGAGCGAGCAACCAACTTGTTGGAAATCATACATACCGATGTGTGCGGTCCAATGAGCGTTGAGGCTCGCGGAGGATATCGTTATGTTCTCACTCTCACTGATGACTTGAGTAGATATGGGTATGTCTACTTAATGAAACACAAGTCTGAGACCTTTGAAAAGTTCAAGGAATTTCAGAACGAGGTAGAGAATCAACGTGACCGAAAGATAAATTTCCTACGATCAGATCGTGGAGGAGAATACTTAAGTCACGAATTTGGTACACACTTAAGGAAATGTGGAATCGTTTCACAACTCACGCCGCCTGGAACACCTCAGCGTAACGGTGTGTCCGAACGTCGTAATCGCACTCTATTGGATATGGTGCGGTCTATGATGTCACTTACCGATTTACCGTTATCATTTTGGGGATACGCTCTAGAGACAGCTACATTCACTTTAAATAGGGCACCGTCTAAATCCGTTGAGACGACACCGTATGAATTATGGTTTGGGAAGAAACCTAAGCTGTCGTTTCTAGAAGTTTGGGGATGCGATGCTTATGTCAAGAAACTTCAACCTGAAAAGCTCGAACCCAAGTCGGAAAAATGCGTCTTCATAGGATACCCTAAGGAAACTGTCGGGTATACCTTCTACATAAGATCCGAGGGCAAGATCTTTGTTGCCAAGAACGGATGCTTTCTGGAAAAAGAGTTTCTCTCGAAAGAAGTAAGTGGGAGGAAAGTAGAACTCGATGAAGTACTACCTCTCGAACAGGAAAGTGGTGCAGCTCAGGAAAATGTTCCTGTGATGCCCACACCAACTGAAGAGGAAAACCATGATGATGATCAAGGTGCTTCGGATAAAGTTGCTACTGAACTTCGTAGGTCCACAAGGACACGTTCCGCACCAGAGTGGTACGGCAACCCTGTCCTGGAAATCATGTTGTTAGACAACGGTGAACCTTCGAACTATGAAGAAGCGATGGCAGGCCCGGATTCCAACAAATGGCTTGAAGCCATGAAATCCGAGATAGAATCCATGTATGAAAACAAAGTATGGACTTTGACAGACTTGCCAGATGATCGGCGAGCCATAGAAAACAAATGGATCTTTAAGAAGAAGACGGACGCGGATGGTAATGTTACCATCTATAAAGCTCGGCTTGTCGCTAAGGGTTATCGACAAGTTCAAGGGATTGACTACGACGAGACATTCTCTCCCGTAGCGAAGCTGAAGTCCGTCCGAATCATGTTAGCAATTGCCGCATACTATGATTATGAGATATGGCAGATGGACGTCAAAACGGCATTCCTTAATGGACATCTTAAGGAAGAGCTGTATATGATGCAGCCGGAAGGTTTTGTCGATCCTAAGAACGCTAACAAAGTATGCAAGCTCCAGCGATCCATTTATGGACTGGTGCAAGCATCTCAGAGTTGGAACATTCGCTTTGATGAGATGATCAAAGCGTTTGGGTTTATGCAGACTTATGGAGAAGCTTGCGTTTACAAGAAAGTGAGTGGGAGCTCTGTAGCATTTGTCATATAATATGTAGATGACATACTCTTGATGGGAAATGATATAGAACTTCTGGACAGCATTAAGGCCTACTTGAATAAGTGTTTTTCAATGAAGGACCTTGGAGAAGCTGCTTATATATTAGGCATCAAGATCTATAGAGATAGATCGAGCGCCTCATAGGTCTTTCACAAAGCACATACCTTGATAAGATTTTGAAGAAGTTCAAAATGGATCACTCCAAGAAGGGGTTCTTGCCTATGTTACAAGGTGTGAGATTGAGCTCGGCTCAGTCCCCGACCACGGCAAAAGATAAAGAAGAGATGAGTGTCATCCCCTATGCTTCAGCCATAGGATCTATTATGTATGCCATGCTGTGTACCAGACCTGATGTAAACCTTGCCATAAGTTTGGTAGCAAGGTACCAAAGTAATCCCGGCAAGGAACACTGGACAGCGGTCAAGAATATCCTGAAGTACCTGAAAAGGACAAAGGACATGTTTCTCGTTTATGGAGGAGACGAAGAGCTCGTCGTAAAGGGTTACGTCGACGCTAGCTTCGACTCAGATCTGGATGACTCTAAGTCACAAACCGGATACATGTATATGTTGAATGGTGGAGCAGTAAGCTGGTGCAGCTGCAAGCAGAGCGTCGTGGCGGGATCTACATGTGAAGCGGAGTACATGGTAGCCTCGGAGGCAGCGCATGAAGCAATTTGGGTGAAGGAGTTCATCACCGACCTAGGAGTCATACCCAATGCGTCGGGGCCGATCAAACTCTTCTGTGACAACACTGGAGCTATTGCACTTGCCAAGGAGCCCAGGTTTCACAAGAAGACCAGGCACATCAAGCGTCGCTTCAACTCCATTCGTGAAAATGTTCAAGATGGAGACATAGAAATTTGCAAAGTGCACACGGATCTGAATGTCGCAGATCCGTTGACTAAACCTCTCTCGCGAGCAAAACATGATCAACACAAGAACTCTATGGGTGTTCGATTCATCACAATGTAACTAGATTGGGGACTCTAGTGCAAGTGGGAGACTGTTGGAAATATGCCCTAGAGGCAATAATAAAAGTATTATTATATTTCATTGTTCATGATAATTGTCTTTTATTCATGCTATAACTGTATTATCCGAAAATCGTAATACACGTGTGAATACATAGACCACAATATGTCCCTAGTGAGCCTCTAGTTGACTAGCTCGTTGTGATCAACAGATAGTCATGGTTTCCTGGCTATGGACATTGGATGTCGTTGATAACGGGATCACATCATTAGGAGAATGATGTGATGGACAAGACCCAATCCTAAGCATAGCACAAAGATCGTGTAGTTCATTTGCTAGAGCTTTTCCAAATGTCAAGTATCTCTTCCTTTGACCATGAGATCGTGTAACTCCCGGATACCGTAGGAGTGCTTTGGGTGTATCAAACGTCACAACGTAACTGGTTGACTATAAAGGTGGACTACAGGTATCTCCGAAAGTGTTTGTTGGGTTGACACGGATCGAGACTGGGATTTGTCACTCCGTATGACGGAGAGGTATCTCTGGGCCCACTCGGTAATGCATCATCATAATGAGCTCAAGGTGACCAAGGTGTTGGCCATGGGATCATGCATTACGGTACAAGTAAAGTGACTTGCCGGTAATGAGACTGAACAAGGTATTGGGATACCGACGATCGAGTCTCGGGCAAGTAACGTACTGATTGACAAAGGGAATTGTATACGGGGTTGTCATAATCCTCGATATCGTGGTTCATCCGAGGAGATCATCGAGGAGCACGTGGGAGCCAACATGGGTATCCAGATCCCGCTGTTGGTTATTGCCCGAGAGTCGTCTCGGTCATGTCTGCGTGTCTCCCGAACCCATAGGGTCTACACACTTAAGGTTCGGTGACGCTAGGGTTGTATGAATATGAGTATGCAGCATACCGAATGTTGTTCGGAGTCCCAGATGAGATCCCGGACGTCACGAGGAGTTTCGGAATGGTCCGGAGGTAAAGAATTATATATAGGAAGTGGTATTTCGGCCATCGGGAAAGTTTTGGGGTCACCCGGTAATGTACCGGGACCACCGGAAGGTTCCCGGGGGTCCACCGGGTGGGGCCACCCATCCCAGAGGGCCCCATGTGCTGAAGTGGGAGGGGAACCAGCCCCTAGTGGGCTGGTGCGCCCCCCTAGGCCCACCCCCTGCGCCTAGGGTTGAAACCCTAGGGGTGGGGGGCGCCCCACTTGGCTTGGGGGGCACTCCACCCCCTTGGCCGCCGCCCCCCCTTGGAGATCAGATCTCCAGGGGCCGGCGCCCCCCTGGAGGCCTATATAAAGGGGGGGGGAGGGAGGGGGGCAGCCGCACCCTTGTGCTTGGCGCCTCCCTCCCCCTGCTACACCTCATCCTCCTCCTGTAGTCGCTTGGCGAAGCCCTGCTGGATTTCTGCTGCATCCACCACCACGCCGTCGTGCTGCTAGATCATCATCAACCTCTCCTTCCCCCTTGCTGGATCAAGAAGGAGGAGACGTCTCCCGTCCCGTACGTGTGTTGAACGCGGAGGTGCTGTCCGTTCGGCACTTGGTCATCGGTGATTTGGATCACGTCGAGTACGACTCCCTCATCCCCGTTCTTTGAACGCTTCCGCTCGCGATCTACAAAGTGGTATGTAGATGCAATCTCTCTCTCATGGCTCGTTGCTTAGATGAACTCATAGATGGGTCTTGGTGAAACTGTAGGAAAAATTTTAATTTTCTGCAACGTTCCCCAACAATTCCCTATGAGCTCTGGCTTGTTCTTGTCCACTTGGGCCACATATTTCTCTTTAAACTCAGCCCTCCTTGGATCGGCTTGCCCCCCAGTACTTTTAGGATCTTTCGGAAATGAATTGATGTTGCCGAAATTTTGCGATTGTATAGGGGGTGTATAACATGCTGCAATGATAGGTGAAGGCATGTGCATTGTTGTTGAATATTTTCTCTCGACAGTTTGATCAATCGGCAACACTTCATCTTCTTTCAAAACCCTAGCTCTTATTGCCTCATAATCAGGAACCAATCCCTTGTCATGTTGCTCAAGGCAAATAGTACTAATCTTCTTATTTTGGGCTAAAATTTTTAATGCAGCCAGAGCCACTTCATGTCACATCCCTAGCTTCTGGTAATGCTCTAGGCTAGCTTCATGTGTGCATCATGTTTAAATTCTGAAATTTGAACTGAGGGAAGTTGGAAGCCTCAAAACCGTAAATAAAGAGGGGCAAGAAACCCTAAAATTGCAATCAGTAAATCCAAAATGCCCTAGATATAGCTCTGACAATTTTGGCAAGAGTTATAAATCAAACCAAAATTTTGAGACATTTCTAAGGAATTATTGGGCTCTGATTTTAAATCAATATTTTATTTGAATTTGGAGTTATATTCATAATATATAATGAATATATTTTCAAATGACCTGAGATATTTTTTGTATATGTGGAGAAGTCCATTAAGTGACTTAAAAATATCCAGGGGAGTTTTGGCACTGTTTTCAAATTCTGTTTGAATTAAAATTCAGTGCCAAATAAATAAAACAGAACAGAAATAGGAAAAACAGAGAGAGGGAGAGAAGGCCACCTGGGCCACTTACCTGGCGCCACTTACCTGGCCCAGCTCCATCTGGCCGGCCCAGCCCACCTCCTCCCCCTTGTCCTCTTCCTCCTCTGCCAGGAGGACGAACAGAGGCGAGGCGTGGCGCGCGCCCGAGAGGCCCCGGCCACCTCCTGCTTCCCCCCTGGCCACCTCCTGCCTGGTTGCCTCCCTCCTCGACGCCCGGAGACGCCACGCGCCTCCCCGACCCCCCTCTCATTTCTCCCTCGCTCCTCTGCTTCCCCTCCCGCGACCGAATGGAGCCGCCGTCACCGACGAGCTCCCTCGCGGCCACGGCCACCCCCTCGCTCCCTCTCCACACCCTTGAGCTCCGTCCCGACCCCATGAAGCTCCACCACGACGCATGCGACGCCGGGTGCCCTGTAGCCACGCCATCACCGCCATCTTCATCGCCACGGCCGGCAATCGCCGCCGTTCGATTCGCCGCCGACAGGACGTCCCCGAGCCCACTTAGCGCCTCGTCCGACTCCCCATGAGCTCCTCTTCTCTTCCCCTCACTCCCCGCACCTGTTTTCGTCCCCTAGCTCCTTCTTGCACCACGGCCGAAGCTCGCCGCCGCCGTGCCTCGTCGCCGTCGTGGCCAGAGCCACTGGAGCTCCCACCTGAGTGCACCATCGTGCTCAGAACGTCTCCACGAGCCCGTTGCCTGCCGCAGCTCGCCCTCTCGTGCCCCCTAGTGGTCGCCTGTGTGTCACCCGAGCTCCGGCGGCCGCAACCGAGCTCGCCGCCGTCGACTCCGGCCACCCCAGGCCCGGAGACCACGACCATCCGACGCGCCATCGCGCCAGCTCCCCGTAGAGCCAAAGGGCGCACCGAACGGTGCAGTATAGACGAAACCCGAGCCACCCCGGTGCGTCTCCGCCGCGTTTTGGGTCGTCGCCGGCGAAACTCCGGTGACTGCCGACGTGGCACGCTTAATTAGCGCTAATGACGCCCTAACCAACCCCCTAGGCCACTAACTGTGGGCCCCACCCCTGGTCAAACCTCAGGTAGCGCTGGGTTTGACCGGGATTAGCTCCTGTGTCACTGACATGTGGCCCCCACACGTCAGGTTTGACCTGGGGCGCCCAGTTGACCCTGCTGACGTCACTGTGACGTGGGCTGACGCAATAAGTATTTTCTGGATTTTTTATGATTCAGGAAATTCCAGAAAATAGCTAAAACTTCAATAAATCATAGAAATTCAACCGTAACTCCAAATTAAATAATTTATATATGAAAAATTATCAGAAAAATTCCAAGGAATCCATCTGTACCATTTTCATGCATGTTAGAACAACTTATCACTACTGTTTAGGACAAATGAAGTGAATGGAATTTAAATAATCACATATGGAGTTTGAATTTGAATCTTGTATTCAAACCAACTCCATTTAACTTGTTGCTAGATGCATTAGCTCAAAACACCAGCATGTTGCCATGTCATAGCATGCATCATATTGTGCATTGCATTGATTGTGTTTCCTTCTGTTTGCCGGTGTTGCTCCCCCTCGGTAGACGCTGTACCGGTGATGTGATCGTTGACACTGATGAAGACTCAATGTTATCTTCAAAAGTGCCAGGCAAGCAAAACCCCCTTGTTCATTCCGATAAAATCCCACTCTCTCGCTCCTGCTCTCTTTTACTGCAT
The DNA here is from genome assembly GCF_002162155.2 of Triticum dicoccoides. Classification (NCBI taxonomy): domain Eukaryota; kingdom Viridiplantae; phylum Streptophyta; class Magnoliopsida; order Poales; family Poaceae; genus Triticum; species Triticum dicoccoides. The sequence continues at coordinate 663,193,651 of NC_041389.1, read as the reverse complement.
TAGGACAACAACGACATATTTGTTACTTGCTGCGGTAGCTGAACCCTTTATCCTTTGCATGACCTGTCATTGCCACAGTAAATAGATGAAACCCACTAGCATGAGTAGGAGTTGTTTGAGCCCTAATGTGCCTACTCATTCATGCTTGTTTGTCATGCCTGCTACTGCTTAGAGTTGAGTCATTTCTGATTCATCGTGGATGAATCAGAGGCGTGTGAACATGTCCTACTATGGGTGAACTAAGTGTGTGAACACGATTTGGTAAAGGTAGCGGTGAGAGGCCATGTAGGAGTACATGGTGGGTTGTCTCATTGCAGCGGTCCTCAGGAACTGAGTTCTGTGTTTGTGATCCATGATCAGTTACTACGACACATTGGGCTCCGGGCGCTCCAAGCTCTCTCGACTTATTAATCAACTTGATCTCTGTCCAGGAGTTGCAACTAGTTTCTGGTGTTTGTAGGTAGTGTTAGTAGTCTACCAAGTGGCACCCGGTACAGGTGGGCTTGGGACAGACTAGGCACAGTGGCCCGGTGTACCAAGTGGCACCCGGTTGGTGGGCTTGGGAACCCTGCTCACATCGTTTGGGGCCGTGAGCGACACCCCGGCCGGATCTCCTTGCGGATGGAACCCGAATAGGCGATAAACCTGGACTAGAGACTTGTTCGGTTAGTCAGGTCGTGGCCGACTCCCTCGCCCGGCTTCCGCTTGAAGGTTGCCGAGGTACATGACGTGTACAGGGCGATAAGTGGCGAAAGCGTGTGTGAAGAAGTACACCCCTGCAGGGTTATCATTATCTATTCGAATAGCCGGATTCCTCGGATATGGAAACGTGGACCCCTTGCATAGTTCATAGACAAGTGAAAGTGGATACTCTAAAATACGCAAGATAAGCGTGAGTGCTATGGATGGCGTTCTCGTAGGGAGACGGGAGCGGATCCATAGTGGTGTATTGATATGGTGAATATGTGGACTCGTGTGCGCCACCTCAAAAGAGTTACTTGCAGTCGTAGTTCAGATTAGCCACCGAGTCAAAGCTGGCTTGCTGCAGTTAAACTCCACCACCCCCTTGTTGATAATGATGCATATGTAGATAGATCTGATGTAAGTCTTGCTGGGTACATTTGTACTCACGTTTGCCTATTTTATGTTTTTGCAGAGAGACTTCAGTCTCGCTAGTAGTACCGCGTGGACTTCGACGTTTAGCTTGTTACCTCAGCTACGATCTTGTGCCCTCGGCAGGATCTGGTAGATAGTCAGGCTTCTCAGCCTTTTTCATTTATAGTTGTTTGTACTCAGACATCATAGCTTCCGCATGTACTTTGATTTGTATGCTCTGATTGTTGGGTCATGAGACCCATGTTTGTAATATCTCGCTCCTCGGAGCCTATTGAATAACTACTTGAGTCGTAGAGTCATTTTGTGATGCCATGTTGTATTGCACATAACGAGCATATTGTGTGTATGTTATTGAAATGCTCGGTATGTGTGGGATCTGACTATCTAGTTGTTTATCTTTAGTAGCCTCTCTTACCGGGAAATGTCTCCTAGTGTTTCCACCGAGCCATGGTAGCTTGCTACTGCTCCGGAACACTTAGGCTGGCCGGCATGTGTCCTTCTTCGTTCCTGTGTCTGTCCCTTCGGGGAAATGTCACGCGATGAATACCAGAGTCCTGTTAGCCCGCTACAGCCCGGTTCACCGGAGTCCTGCTAGCCCAGTGCTACAGTCTGGATTCACTCGCTGATGACCGACACGTTCGATGTTGGGTCATGGATGCCTGTCCCTGTAAGTTTGTGCCACTTTGGGTTTACGACTAGCCATGTCAGCCCGGGCTCCTTATCATATGGATGCTAGCGACACTATCATATACGTGTGCCAAAAGACGCAAACGGTCCCGGGCAAAGGTAAGGCGACACCCGTGGGAGTACCGTGCGTGAGGCCGCAAAGTGATATGAGGTGTTACATGCTAGATCGATGTGGCATTGAGTCGGGGTTCTGACACTTCATCTCCTGCAATATTAGGCACATATGCTCCTATAGAATCTCCATTCACTCGGCCATAACCGTGAAGGTGAGTCGAGTCATGAATATTTTTAGTTTCATATGCCACTGAACAATTAATCTCATGAGGTGTAGCATATGATGATTGAGCATAACCGACCAAATAGCTAACAGAAGCATGGCCGATTCCCCCATTCATCGGCATGTTTAGGGATGAACCCGCATATTGCGAGTCGACTGCCGATGGATAAAACTGTGAGACGCCCTCCTGCACATGAGGTATCATATATTGATCACTCGAACAAATCGTGTTATTCATCGGCATATTGAAAGGTGTTGCCGATGCACGAAAGTTCAGATTCATAAGTTGTATGTCGCGATTCTGTAAATTCCAAGTTTCTCCAACGGAATAACTAGTCGGCCTTTGCTCGTTAGGGCTAGCCGACATGACATGCCCATCGAAAGATCTAGCAACATCAACATAATGGCTATTTGCATCTACATAAGGAGATTGATGATACATGTTACCGTTGTAGATTGCAGCCGCTTGATGACGCTCTCCTCGTAGCAAGAACAGGCTGGAGACTGTTCAAAGCTTCGTCCCCAGCGGAGTCACCAAAAAGTGTGTTGACACACGAATACATCACGTGTACCCTCGACGCCGGGGGTGATGCACCGCAGCTCACGTCGAAGGAGACCCGACCGACAGCGCGATACGCAAGACAGTCGGCGGGCGCTTTTGTAGACCCGAAACCCCACACGCCCGGGAGGGACCCCGTCAGGGAGTGCGGCGGCAATGGGCTGCCTAGGTCGATTCGCTCGCCCCTAGAGCCTCGTGGATCGCTGCCCTCCAATGTGAAGAACGAACGAAGAACGAGAAAGAAAGATACAAGGGTAGGGGATAAAGATAGATGAACACAAAAGTGTAATAGATTGATTGGTTCGATTGGTGTTGTTCAATCGGCCATCACCCCCAACATATATAAGAGGCGGCTGGACTTCCCGTACAAGCAAAGGATTCATCTAGGCTTTCCTTACAAAAAAATTACATCAATTCACGTCCTAGAGTCCTAATTCTATTCCAACTCGGATTCAGTCTGAATCTGGCCCAACTTCTGTCTTCCTCCTTGCGCGGGCCGTCGAGCCTCCATATGACCTCCGATCGAAACGGCCCAAATATGAAATTTGTGCGTCTCAACAAGACGAATAACTCTTGTGTTGATCACTTTTCCAAACAAAGCCATCTTGAATACTTTACGAGGTCATCTTTACCTTCTAGTCGGACTCGGTTTTGTAGCATACTGGATTGTCCGAGTGTCGTAGTAAATTTACAGGCCGTATACTATCTCAGATGATAATGATTCCAAAACCAAAGTTCACCGTTTTGACGATGCACACAACTTCCGTGTTGATCACTTTTCCATCCGAGGTCATCTGGATTACCTTTCGGGCACATCTTCAGTTTCACTCGGATCCGAGCTCATCCACTCGGATATTAGAGTTTTTCGTCCGACTGGACCTTTTCACTCGGATGTTAGAGTCTTTCACTCGGAAGACAATCTTTCACTCGGATGACTATATTTCACTCGGAAGGCAATATCTTACTCGAACGTCAAGTTTTCACTCGACCTTTTACTCGATCGGTAGGTTTTCACTCGGAATATCTTCACCTGGAGGACAATTTCACTCGGATGACCATATTTCCACTCGGATGACCATATTTCCACTCGGATGACTATATTTCCACTTGGATAATGATAAGTTCCTCCGGTCAGCAAACTTTCACTCGACCGGTAAATTTTCACTCGACCGTAAACTTTCACTCAGACGGTAAAATTTTCACTCGACTAAAAACATAGCCTGATCTTGATTTGTCTCTCCAGTCCTCATAAGACCTCGGATTGAGACAAATTATATAAGAAAATCAATCGGCTCGACGAGAAGAAACTTTTCCAGTTGAAGGTTTTTCAATTCAAGGCCGTCTTGAGGGCTGAATTGCTCACGCATTGCATCAGACACTCATCAACATGTGTCTGGTGTCAAGCGTAATATTTTGGTCTCTGGCCTGTCCAGACCGTATTAACTGTAACTTTTGCATATGAACTCGGATTGAGATGATTTATATATCGAAATTGATTGCCCCAACGAGATGAAGACAATTCCTTAAAAGTGCTCCTTCATCCGAGGTCATCTTGAAGACGTGATTGGCCAAAAACCACTCGGAACATTGAATTATGCCACTCGGAGTATAGTTTCGGTCCGTAAGATAAGGTCAAATGAATATAACCGAAACATCAAAGTTGTTCCACTTGGCGACATGAAACGTTCTCATGCTGAAAACCTTTTCACTCGAAGCCATCTCATTTCCTTTTATGTCGTGCCAAAATCTGGTGTCAACATGAGTATTACAAGAGTTGATCTACCACGAGAGCAGAGAGGCTAAACCCTAGAAGCTAGCCTATGGTATGATTGTTGTTGTGTCCTACGGACTAAACTCTCCGGTTTATATAGACACCGGAGGGGCTAGGGTTACACAGAGTCGGTTACAGAGAAGGAGATCTACGTGCGAATTGCCAAGCTTGCCTTCCACGCCAAGGAGAGTCCCATCCGGACACAGGACGAAGTCTTCAATCTTGAATCTTCATAGTCCAACAGTACGGCCAAAGCATATAGACCGGCTATCCGGATACCCCCTTATCCAGGACTCCCTTAGTAGCCCCCGAACCAGGCTTCAATGAAGATGAGTCCGGCCCGTAGATTGTCTTCGGCATTGCGAGGCGGGTTCCATCTCCGAATACTCCAAGATAAATTCCGAACACATGGACCGTGTTCGGCTCTACAAGATAAATTCTATATACCACCATAGAGAGAACAATAATCCACGAATCTAATCTATTGACGGCTCTTTGAAAAGTGACATCACGCCACGGTCCGGTTTTTATTCGAGCCGTTTTCTACAACCTGCTTCCGCACATATCGCAAAGCGGTTTCCAGCAGAGATTGTGCTCCCTTAACACGGGATTCTCTTCAATACGGGCGTGGGTAACCTAACCGTACCACCAATTATGGTGAGTGGGGAACGAGCAAGTTCCATTAGGCAAGCGGGGAGGCATAAAGTTTCATCGCCTCTATAAAGGGGAAAGGCCTATTCCTTTCTACCCACACCTTCTTCTTCTTCTGCTCGCCCCTTTCCTTCCGCTTGAGCCCTAGTGCCCAAGCATTCATCTTCCCACCAAGAAAGGTTCTCCGAAAATGTCCGGATCCGGAGCAGGAGGCAAGTGGATGGCCTCCTCGTCCAGGAGAAGGATATTAAAAAGCTGCGAGCGGCCGGGTATCTGGCCAAGAAAATCGGCCACCGCCTTCCAACGGCAGGAAAGATCATCCCTACTCCGGAGCCCCATGAGAGGGTCGTTTTCCTCCCCCATTTCGTCCGCGTGCTTGGGTTTCCCCTTCACCCTTTTGTTCGCGGCATCATGTATTACTACGGGATAGATTTTCACGATCTATCCCCCAATTCTTTCCTCAACATCTCGACGTTTATCGTTGTGTGCGAGGCCTTTCTCCGCATCTCGCCGCACTTCGGGCTATGGCTTAAGATCTTCAACGTGAAGCCCAAAGTGGTGAATGGTGAACATGCCGAGTGCGGAGGTGCCATGGTGAGCAGGATGCCTAAGGTCACATGGCCGATGGGTACTTTCAACGACTCCGTCAAGGAGTGGCAGCAGCAGTGGTTCTACGTCACTGAGCCGCGCGGCAAAAAGTGGGCCGCCGCTCCTGAGTTTTGATCCGGAGCCCCTTTGCAGCTCATGTCCTGGCCCAAGAAGGGCGTGAACTGGTCATCGTCCGACGAACTGTCAGTGATCCAGGCGCGTGTCAAAGGTATGGAAGACAAGGCCATCGGGCTTGTTGACGTAGTCCAGGTGATGCTGGTCCGCCTGGTCCTTCCTTGTCAGCACAGAAGCTATGATTTGTGGGAGTATGACCCGGCCGAGCACCAGACCCTGCGGAAGCTTTTCGGCTCCTCGCACAAGGACATCTGGAAGGTGCTCTTCAAGTCCGGCAAACCGTGGTCGGACTCCGCCGCAGACCGCGGGTGTCGTGGATTTGTCACGGCAGTTGTCCTAGTGAAAGGACTTAGTCGTGGAGCTATCGCTACGAGTTTACTTGAAGGGGTTAAAGCGGACACAAAGACACGAGGGTTTATACTAGTTCAGCCCTTCGATGAAGGTAAAAGCCTACGTCTAGTTGTGGTGGAATTGATGTGATCTCGACGGCTAGGGAGCAAACAAGCTTCGCCTAGGCTCGAGTTGTGGTTGTCTCTCCTTGAATTGCCGCTGGGTCGTCCCGTTATATACACGGGTGACGCCCGTCGGTCCATAGAGTCCCAACCGGTTCATACTCGTATCCCGGTTGGTATCTCTCTATTCCTAACTTACAATACAAGTTTACATATCATGCCGGTTTACGGCTACAAGTTCTAAACCGTCTACAGGCCTTGGGCCTTCATCTACTTATACTACTAATGAAGTTAACCCGGCCCAAGTAGGCCGGTTCACGCCCAGTGGTAATATCCCCAACATTAGGCCCCAGATTGATTTGAACTGGTTCATGTCAATCCTTCACAAAATCTTTGTCTTCGACATCTTCTGGTAATTGATAAACCGCCATGTCATCATCATCTCTGGCTGCTGTAAACCGGCATGACGTCATCACGAAGTTAGCATTTATAACGCCTTCTTTTACTAACAAATCTGCAATACCCAAGTCATCAGCTCCACTTCCAAAATTTTGGCTCCTGGATTCGCGCGCCTGACCCACGTCTGTTGCCTTATAAATAGGACCGAAGGGTCATCTCCTTTTCTCCCCTTCCTCTCTTCCTCTTCGTCTTCCTCGCGTCGCCAGCCTCGGAACTCCGCCGCCGCCGTCGAGCTCTGCATCATCTTGGGCCGCTGCATCAACCTGAACGCACCAGAGTACTGCGGTATCCTTCCGCGTCTTCTTCGTTTCCGGTTAACCTTCATCTCTTCTTGACCTAGATCTGTTTTTAGGGTTTCATGTTCGCGCCGTGTTCATCGCCTGTTCATACTCATACCCTGACTTTAGAATGAATCTGTGAACCCCTGCTGTGTTTAGCAGTAATCTCTAAGCATCCGCCTATAATTTCTCATCTAAGCCCATAGATCTCACTCACATGCCTGCTCAATGATTCATTTCCGCTCTGTCTTACTTTTTAGAATATTTCCTATTTTTATGAACTGGCTGTAGATCCGCAACTGCAATAAGATCTTTGTAAAACCTGTTTCTGCACACTTAACTGTCCGCAACTTCAATTGCTTCTGATGCTTAGGCCAGGCGGTTTAACTTATCATAGAAAAAGTTACTAAACCGGTATGCACCATTAGTCCCCTGGTTGAACTGCCAGAATCCATATGATGCCGTATTGTAAAGACCGGTTTATAGATATTGCCTCCGGTTTATCGTTGTTTAGATCTTGAACCGGATCACTTATTTCTTGTAGATTCTACCATGGCCAAACAAGTATATGAGTGCAATTGGGTTCCCTCTCGTGTCACAGAATCCCAGTTGAACGATCTAGTCCTGATCGGCGCTTTAGATAACAAAGAGACGATCCACTGGAGGGTTCCTGGAGATGAATTTCCTCCCACACCTCAAGAAGGAGAAGTTGTGGTCTTTGCCGATCACTTAGCCCGGGGCTTCAAACCGCCCGGTTCTAAATTTTACCGGGATGTATTAGCCAACTTTCAGCTCCGTCCACAGGATATTGGCCCCAATTCCGTCACCAATCTATGTCACTTTCAAGTGCTTTCTGAGGTATACCTTCAAGAGGAGCCTTCAGTCGAGTTGTTTAGAGACCTCTTCCATTTAAACCGTCGCACTGAATTTACCGACGGTCCCAATACTGAATTGGGCGGTATGGCTATTCAGAAGAGGAAGGAGATCACTTATCCCCACGTCAAACTCCATACTCACCCCAAAGAGTGGAATGCAACCTGGTTTTATTGCAAAGATACCTCTCCTGAGAACGAGAATCCCTTGCCTGGCTTCCGTCCTGAGTGGCTCAGCAACACTCACCCTTTTCCTCAAAGACTAAGCGCCAAGGAGAGGATTAAATATGCTCCACAACTGTCCAAGCTCCGAGCCTTTATGGCCAATGGTTTAACTAGAATAGACCTTGCGCGCTGTTGGATATCATGGAGCATACTGCCTCTGAGCCAGCGCTCCGGTTTGATGTGCGAGTATACTGGTAGCGTCAATGACCCACTCCGACACATTAACATCCAACTCTCCGACGATGAAGTCACAGATTCTGTAAAGAAGATGCTGAATGAACCGGAGCACCTCTGTGCCCAAACCGGTCTGCCCCCTTACTACACCAGCAACAAACCGCCAGCGGTAAGATTTTAACTGTTCTATTGTTGAACTTGCTACTGCTTCATCTGTCTGATATGTAATTACTGCTAATCCAGGGCGATAATCCGTTTTGGAGCAAAAAACTTCCACAAGACAAAGCGGAGAAGGCAGGGCGACCCAAGACCAAAGTTAACAAGAGGCCAGCTTATAAGAGAAAAACCACCACTTCATCTGACCCAGCTATTGATGATGATGTGGGTAACCCGGACCTTGAGGTAGAACTTGATTCACTTGGCTTACTTTTTACACATCTTATTGATGATGATGCTTGTCAGGATGACGCTGAAGCCAGCAATGCGGAATTCGTTGAGGTAACTATTCTCTCCTCCAATTCAGAAATCTTACCTTTGCCAAAATTTCGCCAGGCAAACCGGAAGGTTAAATTTTCTCATCCACTTGCTTATTTGGATCCCAAATTTCTTATGAAAACTCATCAACATGAAGCTCGCGGCACAACCCGGCACAGTGGCCAGGTAGTGACCTCCACCGGTTTACCTAACAGCCCGGTTCGAAAGCGCCGCTCCGAGGTCTCCGCCCTTTTTATTGATTTAAATCTTAAAGTGGGTTTCTTCCGTCAACCTCTTAATCCATCCGACTCCGATTATCAGGTTACTTCTCATTCATCTTCCGGTGAATCGTCGGCCACTCAACTGCCTCCATTGAAGACGGTTATTGGGTAAGCTAAACCGAACATATGCTTCCATTATACTGTGTAATGACTTATGCTGTTTCTTGACTCTTTGCTTTTCTTTCAGGGCCAAACCTAAGCCAAGCAAGAAGGCCCGGCTGGATAAAGCGGCCGAAGAAGATGCAGCCCCAGAACATGATAACTTGCCCGATCCTGAAGCGTTTGCTCCTAAAAATATTCCCAATGATCCTCCTTTGCAAGATGATGCGATTCCCGAAGAGAGGCCTATTAACACTTCAGCCTCTGCTGACCCACCTGCCAGCTCCGTTCAGATTGAAAAATCCATCAATCCTGCTGACAAACCGACCGCACCTACACAAACCGCCGAGTCCAAAGATGATGACATTGTGATTACCGGTGTAGGCCGCTTTGAACCGGGGAATTCTGCCACCTTAACCAGGCATACTGTAAAAGAGGATTTTTCCGCTCTGAACAAAGGAAAAAGGGATGTTGAACTGGAGCCATATGCTGCTCTGAGTTCCCAAGATCTTCATTCCAGCTATTTAAACCGGCTTTATACTAGTCGTGACTGTGAAGCTGGCCTGGTCAAGATGATGAGAGATAAATTTGAGGTAACTCACTTCTTTACTTATTGCCATTGTTCAATCCTTCAACCCCCAAGGGCCGGTTTGTAGCTTTGATCAAACCGGGACTTGAATATGATCACACTTTTGAAATCCATCAATATAGCCCCCAAGAGCCGGTTTAACTTAGCATAATTAAACCGGGGCTCAGACAGAAAACTATCCTTAGAACATAATTTGATCAAATAGCCATTAGCCCCCAAGTGCCAAGTTGAATACCTGTATTGAGCTTGGGACTTTGCAATCTAGTGACGTTACGAAAATTGAAGGTGCATTAGCCCCCAAGTAACATGCATATAACTTTGTTATGTGGTTGGTACTTCAATATCTTGAACTGCTTGTGTAAAGCTAAACGCTGTCTGCATGCAGGCTGAGGTTAGAATTAAGGAGGACCGGATTGCCGATTTGCAAGAGGCCTTAAAAACCCAACAAGCTGAAACAGATAAGGCAAAGGAAGATTTAACCAGCGCCTTGAACATTACTGAACAGTTGAAGGAAGGCTTCAAGAAGGAGCGGGATGACTGGGTCACTGATAAGGCCACTTTAATCAAAAGAGCAGAAAATGCTGAAGCTGCCCTTAAACCGGTGGTGGATGAACTCACGGCCATAAAGCGGCAAATACACTCCATGACCGCTGTGATCTTTGGTAAGCTCCTTTTAATTTCTGTGATAATTTTGAACCTTCTGTAGTATAAATCCGGTTTGAGATTGTCCCTATATTGTTTATAGGCACACGCATCGGGCACCTAGGAAACGATGTGCGGATGAAACTGAAGGCTGCCTATACCTTGGTGGAACAATTGTATACCGGAGCCCAGCGGATCATCACCACGGCCTCTCATAATAACCCGGCTCCCTCTTTAATCCGGGACACTCTGACCAGGTTGTCGATGCTTCCGGCCCGTATTGAGGAGCTGAAAAGATCCGCTGCTCGAACCGGAGCTATTAACGCCTTGATCCGGGCAAAAGCATGGGTGCCTGATTTCGACCCTGTGGAAGCATCTCAAGGCTACCCCAGCTTGAAGGAAGATGGCTCTGATTTCAACGAAGATGATTTGAGGGCAATAAACCGTGCAGTGCGCCCTCTAGCCTGTCAGCTGGCTGAAGAGGCAGATTTTTCGCATTATCAAGCACAATACAATGATGAGAACAAACGAGTGCCTGCCCCAACTCCTGAAGTGGAGAACTTGATACCTCCAATCCGTAAGCATACTTATGCTCCTGATATTGAACCGTCTTCCTTGATCCATGAAGAAGCTGTTTTCCAAGCTTTAATGGGAATCGACTGGACCACTGTTGATTTCCAGCCAATGGGTAGAGGTGAGGAAACTGAAGCGGACGATGACGAGGAGCAGGCTTGAACCGGAGGCCGGTTTGGATGGCTATCTTTGGCCTCTTTCCACAATAACAATGATCTTATTCGGGCACCGTGTTGCCTTGTAATAGGATAGTTAATACTTTTGTCTTGAATATGCCTTCGTGCATAAGTACTGAAGCTTTTGTTTGAAAACCTCAACTCATATTTCCTGCAATCAGAAAAATTTGAACTTCGGTGGCGGTTATACCGCCAGCTGGTTTATGATCTTGTTTATGTGTATCAGTAATAAAATAGATGATACAAAATACCTGCCATGTCTGGGCATGAAGCTGGCTTAGCCAAGCTTTGAAGCGAAGGTTT
>NC_041389.1:663137345-663181911 GCF_002162155.2 Triticum dicoccoides | reverse complement strand
AACCGTACTGGGTCAATACGAACCTCCATGATGTTCACAGGAAAAGGTAAACCGGGCATACTACTCCAGATTAAAACAAAATCAAATCCATCGGTTGAACCGAAAAAAGGTGTTTGTTGACATAAAAAGAAATCCAACAAAGACAAAGAACAAACAAGCCATGAAAATAACATGGAAGCAAAGGCAATGAGAAAAACCGTTTGCAAAAATATGCTATACTGAGCTGATCAGATGGCGTTACCATGGTCGGACAGGACCAAGGCCTCCAATAGGAGTGACAATGATTCAAGTCAGCCAGGTCCCCAAATGATTCGTGGCATATATGCCAGATCAAGAGGCGTGGCAATGGTTCGGGTTCAACCAAGCCCCCAAGTGATTTTGTGGCCTTAGGCCGATCAAGAGGCGTGACTGGTTCAGACGTGACCATGTCCCCAAGTGATCTGGTGGCTGTCGCCTATCAAGAGGTGTCGTGTTGGTTCGGACACGACCAAGGCCCCAAGTGATATATTAAAGTAAATGTCAAGGGGTAAACCGGAGGCCGCTTTAAAAACAGAATCGCTCCATGTAACCACGCATGATAAGAAAGACAGAGACCCCGCTTTAGCTGAGGCTCCGGTTTTATTATATCAAACATAATATATACATTGTTGTGATATATACATAGATAGAGCCTATGGCTCAAGTATAGTAAGGCCGAAGATGAGCTATATTCCACGGCCTGTTGGTCTCCTCTTCTGATGTACGTGAGTCTTTATGCTCTCGAATATCAATCAGATAGTACGACCCGTTGTGCAGATTCTTGCTGACCACAAAAGGTCCCTCCCAAGGCGGGGATAACTTGTGCATATCTATCTGGTCTTGGATGAGTTGAAGCACCAGATCTCCTTCCTGAAAAGTTCTGGTTCTAACCCGGCGACTGTGATAGCGACGAAGATCTTGTTGGTAAATCGCCGAACGGGCAGCCGCTATGTCACGCTCCTCGTCCAATAGGTCCAAAGCATCTTGCCGTGCTGTCTCATTGTCCGCTTCAACATAAGCTGCCACACGGGGTGAATCGTGCCGGATATCACTAGGGAGAACTGCCTCTGCTCCGTAGACCATGAAAAATGGTGTGTATCCTGTGGACCGGTTTGGCGTAGTATTGATGCTCCATAACACAGATGGTAGCTTCTCAACCCAACATCCTGGTGTTCTTTCTAATGGGACCATAAGCCGGGGTTTGATGCCTCGCAAGATTTCTTGATTAGCTCGTTCTGCCTGTCCATTGGACTGGGGGTGTGCCACTGACGACACATCAAGTCGGATGTGTTCACGTTCATAGAACTCCTTCATAGCGCCCTTTTTGATGAACTTCACCGCTGTTGCTGCATCACACTTGCTGACAGGCTCCGCTTCAACCCACTTGGTAAATTTGTCAACTGCCACCAAAAGGTGGGTTTTCTTATCCTTGGATCTTTTAAAAGGCCCAACCATATCCAGCCCCCAAGTTGCAAACGGCCACGTTATTGGGATCATCCTCAATTCTTGAGCCGACACATAAGCACACCTTGAAAATTTCTGACATCCATCACACCGTTTAACCAAGTCCTCTGCATCAGCATGCGCTGTCAACCAGTAGAACCCGTGACGAAACGCCTTTGCCACCAGAGACTATGAACCGGCATGGTGTCCACAATCCCCTTCATGGATTTCTCTTAAGATTTCACAGCCCTCCTCAGGAGAAACACAACGTTGAAATGCCACTGACACACTACAATGATGCAATTCACCATTGACAATCGTCATAGATTTGGATCGCCGGACTATCTGCCTGGCCAGAGTCTCATCCTCTGGTAGCTCCCCCCAGTTCATGTACGCAAGAAAAGGAACTGTCCAATCCGGAATAGCATGCAGTGCTGCCACTAATTGAGCCTCCGGATCAGGAATAGCCAAATCCGCTTCACCTGGGAGCTGGACTGACGGGTTATGCAATACGTCCAGAAAGACATTAGGCGGGACCGGTTTGCGCTGAGAACCCAACCGGCTTAAGGCGTCCGCCGCTTCATTCTTCCGACGGTCCACATGATCCACTTGATAACCCTTGAAGAAACCCGCAATATTATCCACTTCTCGATGATATGCAGCCATGAGCGGGTCCTTAGAATCCCAAGTACCAGACACCTGTTGAGCCACAAGGTCCGAGTCACCGAAGCACTTAACCCGGCTTAAGTTCATTTCTTTAGCCATCCGGAGACCATGGAGCAAGGCCTCGTATTCAGCTGCATTATTAGTACAAGGGAACATTAAGCGGAGAACATAACAAAACTTATCACCTCGCGGGGAAGTTAATACGACTCCAGCCCCCGAGCCTTCCAGTTGCCTGGATCCATCAAAATGAATAGTCCAATATGTGTGATCCGGCTTTTCCTCTGGTGCTTGTAACTCCGTCCAGTCATTGATGAAATCAACAAGTGCTTGAGACTTCACCGCTGTCCGAGGTACATACTTCAGTCCGTGTGGCCCAAGCTCTATAGCCCACTTGGCAATCCGGCCAGTCGCCTCCCGATTCTGTATGATATCACCCAAGGGAGATGAACTGACCACTGTGATGGGGTGCCCTTGAAAATACTGCTTCAACTTTCGACTGGCCATGAAAACACCATAAACTAGCTTCTGCCAATGCGGATACCTTTGCTTGGACTCAATAAGCACCTCGCTGATATAATAAACCGGCCGCTGAACCGGATATTCCTTGCCTGCCTCCTTGCGTTCTACCACAATAGCCACACTAACTGCCCGAGCATTGGCTGCCACATATAGTAATAACAGCTCCTTGTCGACCGGAGCTGCAAGAACAGGCGGATTGGCTAACTGCCGCTTCAAGTCCTCAAATGCTTCATCAGCAGCCGGACTCCAGACAAAATGATCTGTCTTTCTCAGCATTTGGTACAAAGGGATGGCCTTCTCTCCGAGGCGGCTGATAAACCGGCTCAGTGCGGCGATTCGGCCCGCCAAACGCTGAACATCATTGATGCACTTCGGTTTAGCCAGGGAAGTGATAGCTATAATCTTCTCCGGATTAGCCTCAATTCCTCTGTTAGACACCAGGAAGCCCAGTAACTTGCCTGCCAGAACACCAAAGACACACTTGGCCGGATTAAGCATCATCTTATAAACTCGCAAGTTGTCAAACGTTTCCTTCAAATCATCCACCAGCGTCTCCTTCTTCCTTGACTTTACTACAATATCATCCACATAGGCGTGCATATTGCGGCCGATCTGGTCATGCAGGCAATTCTGTACACACCGTTGATAAGTGGCTTGGGCACTCTTGAGCCCGAAGGGCATAGATACATAGCAGAAGGCTCCAAAGGGAGTAATAAACGTTGTCTTCTCCTGGTCCTTAACCGCCATTTTGATCTGATGATATCCAGAATATGCATCCAAAAAACTCAAAAGCTCACAACCCGCCGTGGCATCAATGATCTGGTCAATGCGGGGGAGGGCAAAAGGATCCGCTGGACAAGCTTTGTTAAGATCTGTGTAATCTATACACATACGCCAAGTGCCGTTTGTCTTAAGGACTAGCACCGGATTAGCAAGCCACTCTGGATGAAACACCTCAATGATAAAGCCAGCTGCCAAAAGCCTGGCCACCTCCTCTCCAATGGCCTTGCGCCTTTCTTCATTAAACCGGCGGAGGAATTGTTTCACCGGTTTAAACTTGGGATCCACATCAAGAGTGTGCTCAGCGAGTTCCCTCGGTACACCTGGCATGTCGGACGGTTTCCATGCAAAAATGTCCCGATTCTCATGGATGAACTCGATGAGCGCGCTTTCCTATTTGGGATCCAGATTGGCACTGATAGTGAACTGCTTGGACAAATCGCCGGGCACGAAGTCAACAAGCTTAGTCTCAGCTGCCGATTTGAACTTCAGATCCGAGTCATGCTCTGTAGTTGGCTTCTTCAAAGGGGTCATATCCGCCGGATCAACATTGTCCTTATAGTACTTCAACTCCTCCGTGGCACAGACCGACTCTGCATAAGCCGCATCACCTTCCTCACATTCCAAAGCGACCTTTCAGCTCCCATGAACCGTAATTGTCCCCTTGTAACCCGACATCTTGAGCTGCAAGTAGATATAACAAGGCCGCGCCATGAACTTGGCATAAGCCGGCCGGCCGAACAAGGCATGCTACGGGCTCCGGATCTTCACCACCTCAAAGGTTAGCTTTTCCGATCGGGAATCGTGATCGTCCCCAAAAGCCACATCCAGGGCTATTTTACCAACAGGATACGCAGATTTGCCAGGCACCACACCATGGAACGCCGTATTGGACGGTCTGAGATCCTTGTCTGTTAGACCCATGCGGCGGAATGTCTCATAATATAGTATGTTAATACTGCTCCCGCCGTCCATGAGTACCTTGGTGAATTTATAGCCCCCCACCTGAGGGTCTACCACCAATGCTAGCTGGCCCGGATTATCAACCCGGGGAGGGTGATCCTCTCTGCTCCACACGATAGGCTGCTCTGACCAGCGCAAGTAACGTGGCAAGGCCGGTTCAACAGAATTTATCGCTCGCTTGTGGAGCTTTCGGTCGCGTTTATCCAAGCTAGTTGTGAAAACATGATACTGCCCATTGTTCAACTGTTTTGGCTGACTCTGATAACCCGACTGCTGCTGCTGGTGGTGCTGGCTGTTCTGATTATTCTGGTTGCTGTGACTGCCCTGATTGAGACCTGAACCTGAAGCTCCGTCATAACCCGGTCCATGGAAACCGGATCCTGAACCGCCACCTGACCCGTGGTCATACCGGAAGGCATTAGAGTTTTTAAACTCCTGCATAATATAACAATCCTTCCAAAGGTGGTTAGCTGGCGACTCCTTCGTCCCATGCTTCGGGCAAGGCTGGTTCAACAAATAATTCAAACGGCTTGCGTTAGGATTGGGAGCCCCATTACGATTTGCCGCTTTACCTCTGCGCCGCTGCCCCCGGTCCTGTGCATTAGCGTTGGCCACAAAGTCCATGCTGCCATCCTCTTTGCGCTGGCCTCCGTTTCCATGACCCGCCTGCTTGTGCTGTTGCCCCTTGGAGTTGCTATTCTTCTTTCCCGTCCCTGCTTCATCATCATCAGACTCGGGATCCTTGGTACTATCTGAATCAACATACTTCACTAGAGCGGCCATGAGGGTTCCCATGTCATGACAGAACCGCTTCATGCACCGTAATTTAAATTTCAAGGGCCTAAACCGGCAATTTCCTTCCAGGGTTAAGATCGCAATGTCAGCATTTATCCTATCAGACGAGTGCAAAATTTCCGAAACGCGGCGCACCCAATGGGTCGTTGACTCTCCTTCCTCTTGGACACAAGCCACCAGGTCTACTATGGACTTGGGCTGCTTACATGTATCTTTGAAATTCTGGATAAACCGGGCCCGCAATTGGGCCCATGAGCTGATGGAATTGGGCGGTAGGCTCTTCAACCAAGTACAAGCCGTGCCTTCAAGCATCATGGTGAAGTATTTTGCACATGCGGTCTCATCCACGTCCAGCATCTCCATGGCCATCTCATAACTCTCTACCCACGCTTCAGGGGATAAATCAGCGGTGTAATTCGGCACCTTGCGCAGACCCTTGAAATCTTTGGGCAGGCGCACATTGCGTAAAGCGGGGGTTAAACAAGGCACTCCCACAGCGGATGCGACTCCTGGTCCGACGCAGGTGGTATGGCGAACCGGTATAAGTTGCCCCGCATCATTCTGTGCTGCTAACTCGGCCTCCCTTCATGCCCGGGCCTGGTCCACCACATCCTGAGCATCGTGAATACCACCTGCCGGGTTATTGCCACGGGCCGCTTCACGATCTCGCGCATTGCTTGATACGGCCGGTTCATCCATGCGCCTGCTATAGCTCCGGCTTGGACAGGGAGTAGAGTGAATCCGATCCCGGCTGTACGAATATGCCTCCTGCTGAATCAGCGCGGTCCGGAGAAGCTCCCTAACCCGGCACGTCTCTATCGCTTGCGGAGAGTCCCCTTCGACTGGGATGGCCTCTAATCGCGCGGCGGCTGCAACAAGGTTATCCATAGGGTTAGAATAATGACCCGGGGGTGTCTGGACCGGCGGAGGAACCACAATGTCCTGTCGAGGAGGCTCCATTAGGCGAGGTTGGACCGTCGCCCCTGGTCCTGGCCCTCAATCCGGTTTGCCTCCAAGCGCTGCGGCGGATTACTGGGTCCAGCTCCTGGAGTGGGAAAGAGATTTCGAGGGTCAATCCCTACCGGCAGGCGTGATCTGTGCTTCCGCTTCAAAACCTCTTGTGACGCGTTCTGGTCAAGCATGAGTTTATAGGCCAGGGCGTCTAAAGCGGCCCGCTCTGCAGCCATCCTGTCCTTTTCTGCTGCCAGATCCGCTTTGGCTTGCACGATCTGCTCTCTTACTTTTGCAATCTCAGCATCATGGGCCTCCTGATCCGCCGGGTTGGCCTCTGCCATAAGCGCGGCTAGTGAATCAAACAGATTAGATAGAACTTGAACCGGCGGGCGCACAAGGCCTCCTGCCCCTGCTGCCGCTGCCGCTGCTGATCCGGAGAACACTGCTGCTGCGGTCGAGGAGTGATTAGCCGCCTGCGTGCCGGCCATGAATATTCCAACTCGGTTGATCTGATCAGAGGGGTCCGGAATACTGTCGCCATCAGAACAGCCCCTAATCTGGTCGTCTTGCAGTTGATACAATGATTTAGTCTCCCCGGTTGAGGACTCGTCGCCGGAATAGACGACGGTCTCACTACCGTATCCTGACTCGTCCTCATGTTCTCCTCCGTGGACGGCTCCCACGAAGACACGCTTCACGGCCAGTTTAGCCTGGGTAGATCTCGCTCGCTGAGCCGTTTCGACGAGGTCGGTGCAGATGTCCGGCTCAGGCCCAGGTTCACCGATCTTGCCGATGAAGATGTGTATGCCACCAAAGGGGACCCGGTACCCGTACTCAATTGAGCCGGCCTCGGGACCCCATCCTGCGTCGTCGATGTAGAGCTTGCCGCGACGACTCTTGGTCATCCGGCCCACAGCATAGCCTTCGAGTCCTTCAAACTTGCCCTCCAAGATCATCAAACCATCGTGCGATAGCCCCACGGTGGGCGCCAACTGTCGTGGATTTGTCACGGTAGTTGTCCTAGTGAAAGGACTTAGTCGTGGAGCCATCGCTACGAGTTTACTTGAAGGGGTTAAAGCGGACACAAAGACACGAGGGTTTATACTAGTTTGGCCCCTTCGATGAAGGTAAAAGCCTACGTCTAGTTGTGGTGGAATTGATGTGATCTCGATGGCTAGGGAGCAAACAAGCTTCGCCTAGGCTCGAGTTGTGGTTGTCTCTCCTTGAACCGCCGCCGGGTCGTCCCGTTATATACACGGGTGACGCCCGTTGGTCCATAGAGTCCCAACCGGTTCATACTCGTATCCCGGTTGGTATCTCTCTATTCCTAACTTACAATACAAGTTTACATATCATGCCGGTTTACGGCTATAAGTTCTAAACCGTCTACAGGCCTTGGGACTTCATCTGCTTATACTACTAATGAAGTTAACCCGGCCCAAGTAGGCCGGTTCATGCCCAGTGGTAATATCCCAAATAGCGGGTACCAGCTGTCCCACCCCGCGAGTCCGGTAAGTCGTCATTATGTCTTGGCCATCCGTATGTTTCATTGGAATGTCCCGAGGGAGTTGTTTTTTAACGTTCTTTTCCACGATCACCTTAGGGATGGACGAAGAAGGCGGAGCGGATTCATTGTCCGGCCCCGCTGCCGGAAGAACCGGCGGGACCTCTTCTAACGAAGATGCTAGTCCCGGCGCCTTATGAGGCGCCGAAGAAAGAGGCCAACAAAAAGGCCAAGGAGACCAGGAGCGGTCACCGTTGTTGCGGTGCTTCGGACACGAAGTCCGAAGACTCTAGTGACCATCCCTCCTCCGGAGAGGACGAGGAGGAGGAGGAGGACGAGGAGGAGGAAGAGGACGAGGAGGAAGGAGGGCTCGAGTCCCCTACGAGGGGGAGGAAGAAAAGGATAGCCTCCTCATCCTTAGAGGCAGATTCGCCTAAGAGGGGAAGAACATCCATCCCCGAGGCGTCCACCACGGCTACCGATAGCAGCCCGGAGTGGGATCCCAGGGCCAGCCCCTGGTAAACTCGTAGGTGCATGAAATCCGAACATATTCATGCATCCAGAATTATTAGAATGTAGTATTTTGATTTGCACGTACTTTTCACAGTCCAGTGAGGTCTCCTGCCCAAACAGTCCTCATCGGAGGATTCGTTGAGTTCCGATGCCTTGGAGAGCGAGACACCTCCCAGGGCCCCTTTCCCAAAGCCTGGCTGTGACACCGAGGTGTCATCCCAAAGGGACCTAAGCTGGGGGGGGGGCGTACCTCGGGGGCCGGACACGCGGGGGCAGCGGTTCCCATGAACGTCGACGGTGGGGGCGATCGTGGATTCGGCCCACAGCCGGACACGGTCCCGGAGACCCTTAAGGCTCCGGGATCAGGCAGGCAGCCCCTCTTGACCTGTCGAAAAAGGTCGCTGATAGTAGTGTTACTATCTACAAAGCTAGACTTGTCGAAAAAGGTTTTTGACAAAGTTCAAGGTGTTGACTACAATGAGATGTTCTCACTCGTATCGATGCTTAAAGTCTGTCCGAATCATGTTAGCAATTGCCACATTTTATGAAATCTGGCAAAAGGATGTCAAAACTACATTCCTTTATTGATTTATTAAAGAAGAGTTGTATATGATGCAACCAGAAGGTTTTGTCAATCCTGAAGGTGCTAACAAAATGTGCAAGCTCCAGCGATCCATCTATGGACTAGTGCAAGCATCTCGGAGTTGGAATATACGCTTCGATAAGTTGATCAAAGCATATAGTTTTATACAGACTTGCGGTGAAGCCTGTATTTACAAGAAAGTGAGTGGGAGCACTACAACATTTCTGATAAGTATATGTGAATGACATATTGTTGATCGGAAATAATGTAGAATTATTCTGCAAAGCATAAAGGAGTATTTGAAAGGAGTTTTTCGAAGAAGGACCTCGGTAAAGCTGCTTACATATTGAGAATCAAGATCTATAGAGATAGATCAAGATGCTTGATAAGTTTTTTCAATGAGTAAATACCTTGACAAGATTTTGAAGTAGTTCAAAGTGGAACAGTCAAAGAAAAAGTTCTTTCCTGTGTTACAAGGTGTGAAATTGAGTAAGACTCAAAGCCCGACCACGGCAGAAGATAGAAAGAGAATGAAAGTCATTCCCTTTGCCTCGGCCATAGGTTCTATAAAGTATGCCATGCTGTGTACCAGATCTATTGTATACCCTACACTGATTTTGGCAAGGGAGTACGATAGTGATCTAGGAGTAGATCACTGGACAGCGGTCAAAATAATCCTTAGTGGAATAAGGACATGTTTCTCGATTATGGACGTGACAGAAAGGTTCGTCGTAAAAGGTTACGTCGATGCAAGTTTTGACACCGATCTAGATGACTCTAAGTCCCAATCTGGATACATATTGAAAGTGGGAGCAATTAGCTAGAGTAGCTCAGTGCAAAGCATTGTAGACATAGAATATTCGCAAAATACATAAGGCTCTGAATATGACAGACCCGTTGACTAAATTTCTCTCATGGGCAAAACATGATCACACCTTAGTACTCTTTGGGTGTTAATCACATAGCGATGTGAACTAGATTGCTGACTCTAGTAAACCCTTTGGATGTTGGTCACATATCGATGTGAACTATGGGTGTTAACCACATAAAGATGTGAACTATTGATGTTAAATCAAATGGCGATGTGAACTAGATTATTGACTCTAGTGCAAGTGGGAGACTAAAGGAAATATGCCCTAGAGGCAATAATAAAGTTATTATTTATTTCCTTATATCATGATAAATGTTTATTATTCATGCTAGAATTGTATTAACCGGAAACATAATACATGTGTGAATACATAGACAAACAAAGTGTCACTAGTATGCCTCTACTTGACTAGCTTGTTTATCAAAGATGGTTATGTTTCCTAGCCATGGACAAAAGAGTTGTCATTTGATTAACGGGATCACATCATTAGGAGAATGATGTGATTGACTTGACCCATTCCGTTAGCTTAGCACTTGATCGTTTAGTATGTTGCTAATGCTTTCTTCATGACTTATACAAAGTTCCTACAACTATGAGATTGTGCAACTCCCGTTTACCGGAGGAACACTTTGTGTTCTACCAAACGTCACAACATAACTGGGTGATTATAAAGGAGCTCTACAGGTGTCTCCAAAGGTACATGTTGAGTTGGCATGAATCGAGATTAGGTTTTGTCACTCCGACTGTCGGAGAGGTATCTCTGGGCCTTCTCGGTAATACTCATCACCTAAGCCTTGCAAGCATTGTAACTAATGAGTTAGTTATGAAATGATGTATTACGGAACGAGTAAAGAGACTTGCCGGTAATGAGATTGAACTAGGTATTGGATACAGACGATCGAATCTCGGGCAAGTAACATACCGATGACAAAGGGAACAAAGTATGTTGTTATGCGGTTTGACCGATAAAGATCTTCGTAGAATATGTAGGAACCAATATGAACATCCAGGTTCCACTATTGGTTATTGACCGAGAATAGTTCTAGGTCATGTCTACATAGTTCTCGAACCCGTAGGGTCCGCACGCTTAACGTTACGATGACAGTTTATTATGAGTTTATAAGTTTTGATGTACCGAAGCTTGTTCGGAGTCCCGGATATGATCACGGACATGACGAGGAGTCTCGAAATGGTCGAGACATAAATATTGATATATTGGAAGCCTATATTTGGACTTCGAAATGGTTCCGGGTGAAATCGGGATTTTACCGAAACACCGGGGGGTTACCGGAACCCTCCCGGGGGTTAATGGGCCTTAGTGGGCCATGAGGGAGAAGAGGAGGGCCGGCCAGGGCAGGCCGCGTGCCCCCTCCCCCCTAGTCCGAATAGGACAAGGAGAGGGGGGGGCGGCGCCCCCCTTCCTCTTTCCCTCCCCCCAAGTCCTAGTCCATCTAGGGAAAGGGGGGGAGTCCTACTCCCGGTGGGAGTAGGACTCCTCCGGCGCGCCTCCCCTAGGGCCGGCCGCACCTCCCCCTTGCTCCTTTATATACGGGGGCAGGGGGGCACCCCAAAGACACACAAGTTGATCTACGGATTGTTCCTTAGCCGTGTGCGGTGCCCCCCTCCACCATATTCCACCTCGGTCATATCGTCGCGGAGTTTAGGCGAAGCCCTGCGTTGGTGGAACATCATCATCGTCACCACGCCGTCGTGCTGATGGAACTCATCCCCGACGCTTTGCTGGATTGGAGCCCGGGGAACATCATCAAGCTGAACGTGTGCTGAACACGGAGGTGCCGTACGTTCGGTGCTTGGATCGGTCGGATCGTGAAGACGTACGACTACATCAACCGCGTTGTCATAACGCTTCCGCTTACGGTCTACGAGGGTACGTGGAAAACACTCTCCCCTCTCGTTGCTATGTCATCGCCATGATCTTGCGTGTGCTTAGGAATTTTTTTGAAATTACTACGTTACCCAACAGATCCCTCATCTGCTGAGGGGCGTCGGGTTACCTATCTACCCATTTCTTCGCGGGCTCCTGGAGTTCTACGACCTCCAGTTACACGATCTTACCCCTGCCTCTATTCTGCACATAGCGGGGTATGTTGCCCTGTGCGAGCTGTTTTTAAGCTGCGAACCACACTTCGGATTATGGCGGAAGCTGTTCTGCCTCGTCCCCCGCACCCAGGGGGAGTCCCAATGTCAAGTGGGCGGGGCCGAAGTATGGCACATTGCCGAGACCGGATACCTGTCCGGCACTCCTAAGAAGGCACCAGAAAACTTGCCTTCAGAGTGGTTCTATATAAACGACGTCCCCCTTCCGGATCCAGTCCGGACAGTTCTCCGCAAGTTCAGCAACGCCCCGCCGAGGGCACACCTAAGATGGCTCCCCCGGGGCCCTCAAGAAGAGGATACGAGGGAAATATTCCTCCTGATGGACAGGATAAAGTTACTGGCCAAATCCGGACTGACGATAGTTGAGGTTATGGTGATATGCATAAGACGGGGAGTGCAACTGCTCCAATATAGGGGGAAGCCCATGTGGCATTTCAACGGGGAAGACGACGCCACCCGCTGCGGCCGTAAAGGTCCGGACTTCGCTGCCGCTCTGGCAAGGATATTGTTCGATCTGTACAAAGGGGAAGAGGATGTCACAGCCCTAGAATTTGATTGTAAATAGTTGCACAAGCATCCATGCATCATGTCTAAATTTCTTTGAAAGTTGAAATGGGGATTGTTGAAACCCTAGCACCAATTGAAGTCAACTAGGTTCAATAAAAATATTTTCAACGAACCCAAATGCCCTTTAGAAAAGTTCATGATTTTTGTTAAAGGTGAAAACCTCTACCAAAAATAATGTACATATTTCTAGGCCATTTTTGGACTCTTGAATTAAATCATTATGTATTTGAATTTGGGCATTTAATTGCTATAACAATTTTAAATGCTCAAATAATTCTGAAACTAAATGTGGGTTGTTGGAAATAACTCAACAGGTCCTCACAATTTATTTCAGGATTTTTAGATGTGGTTTAGTATTTTTACTAAATCAAAGAAAACAAAAGGCAAATAGAAAACAGAAACAAAATTTAAAATAGAGACTGAGTGTTACCTGTCGCTTACCTGCAGCCCACTTACCTCGGCCCAGCATTGTAGTCGGCCGGCCCAGCCCACCAGCGCCTCCCTGTCGTCTTCCTCATCGGGACAGTAGGATAGGGGCGTGTGCCCACGGCGCGCACGCACGCGCCCGAGCCACCTCCTGCTTCCGCCGCTTCTGGAGCTAGCCCCGAGCGCCACGCACTCCCCCTCGACCGCCCCTCTCTCCCTGGACCTCTTTCCCCTCCTCTGCTCTCTCTCTCACGACAACCCGAATGGATCCGTTGCCACCGTCGCCGCTCGCCGCGTCCACCGATCTCCCGACGCCCAGCTAGCTATCCCATGAGATTCGCCTCGCTGCCGCGCACCTCTACGCCAAACCGCAGGACCCCGGACGCCCTGAAGCCTCGTCCTCGAGTTCGTCTTCTCCACACGGCCGTCGGACGCCATCGACAAATTCGGCGCTTCCAGGTCGACCCCGAGCCCGCTGAGCTGCGCTTCGAACTCCCAGTGAGCCTTGCCGTTTTTCCCCTCTCTCCCCAAGCTCGTTTGCCTTCCCTAGCTAGCCTAGCCACCAAGCCCGAGAGCTTCGCCCCGCCGGCCATGGCGCCGCCGTGGCCATAGTCGCTACAGCTCGCGGACGTGCATCCCATCGTGCTCAGCGTGCTCCTAGGAAGCCATAGCACTGCTCACCTCTCTCTCCCGTACACCGTACCATCGTGCCGGTCGAGCCCATGCTCCGGCCGCCGCTGACCTTGACGCCGTCGTCGCCTCCGGCCATTCCACGGCCTTCTGCATGCTCCATTGGATGCGTGAGAGCCTGGGCTCCGCACCGGTGGTGCCCGCCGTCCATTTGGTCGTCGGAGGGCAAGTTCCGACGCCCTCCGCCTCGTCTGGCCGTCGCCGGCGGGTTAGCTCCGGCCGTGCCGACGTGGCACTGTCATTAGTAGCTAATGACGCCACTAAGGACCCCCCTCTCTCACTGACTATGGGTCCATGTCTTAAATTAACCCCGGGATTTATTCCCTGCTTAGTTTAGGATAATATAGCCGGCCCACATGTCAGTTTGACCATGCCACGTCAACGTTGACTCGGACCCACTAGTCAGCCTCTGTCCCTGCCCTGCTTCACTGACGTGCGGGTCCCACAGGTCAGGTTTGACCTGGACCTGGCGTGTTGACATGCTGATGTCACCCTGAGGTCATGCTGACGCAATAATTCCTTTCTAGAATTTAAATAAATCTGAAATGATTTATTATTTTCAAAAAATGCCCAAAAGTTCTAAAAATCATATAAAATCAACCGTAGCTCAGAATGAAATAATTTATATATGAAAAATGATCAGAAAAATCCAATCTATCCATCTGTACCATTTTCATGCATGATAGAACAACTTATGTCTGCTGTTTAGGACAGATCATATGAATGGCATTTAAATAATCACATGTGGAGTTTGAATTTGAACCTAGGGTTCAAACCAACTCCATTTAACTTGCTGTTAGTTGCATTAGTTCAAATCACATCATATTGCCATGTCACATTCATGCATCATATTGTCGCATTGCATTGATTGTGTTCTTCCTTGTTTGCCGGTAATTGTCCCCTCTCGATAGACGTGTACCGGCGATGTGATCGATGACATCGATGAAGAACTATACTATCTTCAGAAGTGCCAGGCAAGCAAAACCCCCTTGTTGATTCCGATACAATCCCACTCTCTCGCTCCTGCTCTCTTTTACTGCATTAGGACAACAACGATTCAATGTTACTTGCTGCGATAGTTGAACTCCTTTCCTTTGCATGACCTGTCATTGCCACAGTAAATAGATGAAACCCACTAGCATGAGTAGGAGTTGTTTGAGCCCTGATGTGCCTACTCATTCATGCTTGTTTGTCATGCCTGCTACTGCTTAGAGTTGTGTCAGGTCTGATTCATCGGGAATGAATCGGAGGTGTGTGAACATGTCCTACTGCTGAGAGCTAAATGTGTGAACACGATTTGGTAAAGGTAGCGGTGAGAGGCCATGTAGGAGTACATGGTGGGTTGTCTCATTGCAGCCGTCCTCAGGAACTGAGTTCTGTGTTTGTGATCCATGAATAGTTACTACCACACATTGGGCTCCGGGCACTCCAAGCTCTCTCGACTTATTAATCAACTCGATCTCTGTCCAGGAGTTGCAACTAGTTTCTGGTGTTTGTAGGTAGTGCTAGTAGTCTACCAAGTGGCACCCGGTACAGGTGAGCTTGGGACAGACTAGGCACCGTGGCCCGGTGTACCAAGTGGCACCCGGATGGTGGACTTGGGAACCCTGCACACATCGTTTGGGGCCGTGAGCGACACCCCGGCCGGATCTCCTTGCGGATGGAACCCGAATAGGCAATAAACCTGGACTAGAGACTTGTGTGGTTAGTCAGGTCGTGGCCGACTCCCTCGCCCGGCTTCCGCTTGAAGGTTGCCGAGGTACATGACGTGTACAGGGCGATAATGTAACGCCCTCGATGCGGCTATATCTCCCACATGTCGAAGCACGACTTAGAGGCATAACCGCATTGAAAGCAATGTTGCAAGTGAGGTAATCTTCACACAACCCAAGTAATACATAAGGGTAAGAGATACATAGTTGGCTTACAATCGCCACTTCACACAAATACATGAATAAAGCATTACATCATCCAGATACAATCAAGGTCCGACTACGGAACCAAAACAAAAGAAGAACCCCAAATGCGACAAAGGTCCCCGATCGACCCCAACTGGGCTCCACTACCGATCAACTAGAACGAAACAACACAAAAGGCAAGATCTTCATCGAGCTCCTCCTTGAGCTTGGTTGCGTCACCTGCTCGGTAACATAGGCACCTGCAAACTGGTTTTGGAAGTATCTGGTGAGCCACGAGGACTCAGCAATCCCATTACCATGGGTATCAAGACTAGCAAAGCTTAAGGGGAAAGGAAGGGGTAAAGTGGTGAGGTTGCAGCAGCGACTAAGCAAGTATGGTGGCTAACATACGCAAATGAGAGCGAGAAGAGAAACAAGAGGAATGGTCGTGAAGCTAACAATGATCAAGAGGTAATCCTGAACACCTACTTACGTCAAACATAACCCAGAAACCGTGTTCACTTCCCGGACTCCGCCGAGAAGAGACCATCACGGCTACACACACGGTTGATGCATTTTAATTCGGATCTGGTGTCAAGTTATCTACAACCGGACATTAACAAATTCCCATCTGCCACATAACCGCGGGCACGACTCTCGAAAGTTTATACCCTGCAGGGGTGTCCCAACTTAGCCCATGACAAGCTCTCGCGATCAACAAAGGAATAGACCTTCTCCCAGGAAGACCCGATCAGTCTCGGAATCCCGGTACATCAAGACATTTCGACAATGGTAAAACAAGACCAGCAAAGCCGCCCGATGGGCCGACAATCCCGATAGGAGCTGCACATATCTCGTTCTCAGGGCAACACCGGATAAGCGAAGCGTACAGGTACCGACGTAACCCAAGTTGCCAAGGGATGGTCCCGCACGGTGCTCTAGTTTGGACCAACGCTTAGACAAGCACTAGCCCGGGCGGGCTATAATAAAGATGACCCTCGAGAGAGCGACTCCCAAGGGAAAAGTAGGTGGTGGTGAGGCAAATGGTAAAAGTCAATGTTGGGCCTTGCTGGACAAGTTTTATTCAAAGCGAACTGTCAGGGGGGTCCCATAAATCACCCGACCGCGTTAGGAACGCAAAATCCGGGAACATAACACCGGTATGACGGAAACTAGGGCGGCAAGAGTGGAACATAACACCAGGCATAAGGCCGAGCCTTCCACCCTTTACCAAATATATAGATGCATTAATAATATAAGAGATATTGTGATATCCCAACATAACCCTGTCCACCATGGAGAAATCTTCAACTTCACCTGCAACTAGCAACGCTATAAGAGGGGCTGAGCAAAGCGAGAACATAGCCAAACAACGGTTTGCATAGGAAAGGTGTCAAAGGTTAGGGGTTCATGGCAATATGGGATGGCTTGATAAACAGGTAATAGGTAGCGCAGCATAGCAAAAGAACGAGGCAACTAGCATAGAAATGATAGTAGTGAGATCCAGGGTAGCGGTCATCTTGCCTGAAATCCCGCTAGGAAGAAGAACGAGTCCATGAAGAACACGAACGGACGTAGTCGAACGAATCCTCACAACTCCGGAACGGAACTGAAGCTAACGAGAGAAGCAAACCGGAAAGAAGCAAACAACATGGTAAACTCACAAGCATAATCATGGCATGATGCACAAACAAGTATGATGCATGTCCGGTTTAATGAGGCATGGCATGGCAAAGTGCAACAAACAATACTACAAGTTAACTGGAGCTCAATATGCAACGAGTTGCATATTGAAAAAACACCACATCGAGTTATTTAGTTCACTCCCGTTTATGCTACTCATCAATATTAAATGTTGTTAAACATGGCAAGAGGTGAAGCATAAGAAAACTACCTAACTAGGCAAGTTTAAATGAGGCCGGAACAACAAACAACAAGTCCGGAAAATCCCCATGTGCATATTCATGGATTAGGTACTGTTCTACCCTAAACACCATTTTAGAGTTGTTAAACATGCAAAGTAAGTACATCATGTTAAAGTAGGAAAAATTCTACCCCATTTACATATAAAGTTTATTAAATTTGGAGCTACGGTTATTTAGTTATGAAATAAATCATTTTAACATGGCATTTGAGCAAATTTAAACAAACAACATTTTAAATATTTTAAACATGGATGAAAGTGGGATATTATGAAACTAGACGAAAAACTAAGCATTTTACATATATAATTTATTTACAAAAGATGCATGGTTTGTGAGTAATTAAATGCATGAACTAGGAGGGTTTTTCTGTAAAACAGTAATTCACCGGATAATGTTAAAATCGCAGATCTGAAAAAAAAACATGCATGGGCCAAATCTGGCCCATAACAGAACAGAGGGGCTATTGGGGGCTGCTCACCACTGGGCCACGGCCCGTTGGTGGAGAGGAGGCTGGAGCAGGCCGGCTTGGCTTGGGGCTGGGCCTTGGAGAGGCGCTGGCCCACGCATCAAGGCGACAGGTCAACAACGCGAGCGAGCGGGCGGGCTGCTGTGCTCGATGCAGGGGAGGCTGCGGGCGGCGCCTGGAGGTAGCAGGGGAGCGGCGGTGGCGAACTTGGCGGGGAGGTGGCCTTCGGCGGCACGTGGATGGCGGGGACATGAGGATCCGGCCCAGCGCGGGCGAATCTGGCAGAGACGGCGACGGCCTGGAGCAACTGCCGGTACTGGCTGGATAGGCGAGGACGGCGGGGGAAGACCTTGGGCGCGGGACCTGAGGCGCAGGGCGAGGCAGGCTCGAGCAGATACTGCAGGTGGCGCTGCTCGCGGGCGGAGGCAAGGTCTAGGTAGTGGTGCTGGCCGGAGACGGTGACGAGGAAG
Source organism: Triticum dicoccoides (assembly GCF_002162155.2). NCBI lineage: Eukaryota > Viridiplantae > Streptophyta > Magnoliopsida > Poales > Poaceae > Triticum > Triticum dicoccoides. Next base: position 663,163,742 of record NC_041389.1, on the reverse strand, counting down.
GTCAGGCGAGGCAGCTTGAGCTCGGCGACTGGACTCGTCCTGCTAGTGCTTGACGACGAAGGGACGACGCAGCTTCGGCAGTGGCGTGGAGCACGCGCGAGGTGAGGTTCGAGCGGGCGCAGTAGAGGACGGGGTCGAGCTCGTTCCCGAGCAGAGGACGACGGCGCGGTTGCTCCTGTGCACAAAGAAAAGACAGAGCAGAGAGAGATGTGAGATGAGAGAAGAGAGAGACGGGAGAGGAAGAAAGGGAAGGGCAGAGAGGCGGCCTGCGATGCTCCGGCGTCGTGCTTGCCGGCGCGCGAGGGAAAAGGCCGAGCGCTCCTGCTCGTGTGGCCTCGGGCAGCTTCATGATCCAAGGGGATCGAGGGGAGGAGAGGTGGCTTTGGGCGCCTGGGGAAGAAGCAGCGGAGCTCGGGTCGATTTGGATCGGGAGGATCCCGAGGGCGAAGGGAGTCGGTCGGGGCTGCGGTTGGTGGGGATGGATCCCGAGGGGAAGAAATAGAGCGGCGGCGGCGCGGATGGGACAGATGGGACAAGAAGCCTAAAAACTAGGGTTTGGACTGATGTATATATATACGTCAGGTGGATTAGGTAAGGGGCTATTTGGGCTCTCCGATCAAAATCGAACGGTCGAGAAATATAGCTTAGGAGAGTCCAACAAAGAAAACGGGGACGTTTTGTAGATGTTTGGGGATGATCCGGACCCAACGGTGATGCCTGTCCGGGTCGGGTTCCGGGGAGGTTTCGGACACGCGCGCGAGGGGGCTGCGAGCTGGCAAGAGAGGTTAAGTGGTCACGGTCAAGAGGAGAGCAAAACCCGGTTGGTCTGGAACGGTCAGCGCGGGCAAGGCGATCCGAGGGAAGGAGATGAAGGCAAAAGGGAGAAACGACAACGACGAACGAATGCAAGTCTTATGAAAACGATGCCAATGCAATGCGATTGATGCGATGATGAAATGCATGACATGAACAAAATGCAAAACAAAAGACAGAAACCCAACCACGAAGGAAAATAATATATCACATCTCCGGAAAAGGCAAGAGTTGGAGTTACGAATATGGAAAGTTGTATCCGGGGCGTTACAGATAAGTGGCGACAGCGTGTGTGAAGAAGTACACCCCTGCAGGGTTTTCATTATCTATTCGAATAGCCGGATTCCTCGGATATGGAAACTTGGACCCCTTGCATAGTTCATAGACAAGTGAAAGTGGATACTCTAAAACTCGCAAGATAAGCGTGAGTGCTATGGATGGCGTTCTCGTAGGAAGACGGGAGCGGATCCATAGTGGTGTATTGATATGGTGAATATGTGGACTCGTGTGCGCCACCTCAAAAGAGTTACTTGCAGTCGTAATTCAGGATAGCCACCGAGTCAAAGCTGGCTTGCTGCAGTTAAACTCCACCACCCCCTTTATTGAAACCGATGCATATGTAGCTAGTTCTGATGTAAGTCTTGCTGAGTACATTTGTACTCACGTTTGCCTACTTTATGTTTTTGCAGAGAGACGTCAGTCTCGCTAGTAATTCCGCGTGGACTTCGATGTTTAGCTTGATACCTCAGCTACGATCTTGTGCCCTCGGCATGATCTGGTAGATAGTCAGGCTTCTAAGCCTTTTTATTTTGTAGATGTCTGTACTCAGACATGATAAGTTTCCGCTTGTGCTTTGTCTTGTATGCTCTGAATGTTGGGTCATGAGACCCATGTTTGTAATATCTCGCTCCTCGGAGCCTATTGAATAAATACTTGAGTCGTAGAGTTATGTTGTGATGCCATGTTGTATTTACACATATCGAGCATATTGTGTGCATGTTTGAAATGCTTGGTATGTGTGGGAACCGACAATCTAGTTTTTTATCCTCGGCAGCCTCTCTTATGGGGAAAACTAGTCTAGTGCTTCTGAGCGATAGTAGTCCGCTACAGCCCGGTTCACCGGAGTCCTGTTAGCCCAGCACTACTGCTTTGGACACTTGACTGGCCGGCATGTGTTTCACTTCGTTCCTGTGTCTGTCCCTTCGGGGAAATGTCACGCGGTGGCATCCGGAGTCCTGCCTAGCCTGCTACAGCCCGGGTTACCGGAGTCCTGTTAGCCCAGTGCTACAGCCCGGATGTATACGTTGATGACCGACATGTTCGATGTGATTCATGTATGCCTGTCTCCATAGGTTAGCGCCGCTTTGGGTTCACGACTAGCCATGTCGGCCCGGGTTCTCTGCCATATGGATGCTAGCGACACTATCATATACGTGAGCCAAAAGGCACAAACGGTCCCGGGCCATGGTAAGGCGACACCCGTGGGAATACCGTGCGTGAGGCCGCAAAGTGATATCAGTTCTTACCAGCTAGGTCGATGTGACTTGGAATCAGGGTCCTGACAGCTTTGGTATCAGAGCCTGACTGCCTGTAGGATTACCAAGCCAAACTGGTCGAAGTTGTCTCTAGAAATGCTTTAGTTATGTAAGGGAATTGATTGTGGAAGGGAACGTAAGGCTCTTTTTACTCCTTATACCTCATGGCCTTCTGATCTGAGTCAACCTCTTCTTTTCTACGGGGATTAAGAACTAGGCCTTCTCATCTATCTATCAGGATGACGTGTTACTAATCCATAGACCTATAGAATTGATAGTTTCAAGTCGCAGTTCAGTTTCTGCTATTGCCATATGTTCATAGCTGGCCTCAGAACCTTGATATTGTGCTTCTGAGTGGTTGTGCCACCATTTTGCAGGATGTCTCAAATCATTTTGAGCATTTACAGCCGTTATGCTGTCCGAGTCATCCCAGGTCTCTAAATAGTCTGATGCATTTGCAAATTCCTTCCTCCCGTTCCTGATGTCCTTTTGGTCAAAATAAGCACACTAATCGTCTGTTGAGGAACTCCTTGCCTTGACATATATGTTGGAACTAGTATTATGACCCTAGGCATGTTAGAGGATCACCTGGCAGTATGGCCATGTTTCTGTGTTCCCAGTGTGATGATTCTGGCCGCCATTCTCGAAAGCATCCCGTGATGCCACTTAGTAGTAGGTATTCTACTCCTGGGTTTCTAAACCCGAGATTCACCCTACTTACCTCATATTGATGGTGTTGCTAGTTCCTTTAGGATATTAGTAACCTGTGCATTAGTCCTCGAGGTCCGTGGTATTTCCTTTTTCCTAATACCATGAACCATTAAGGCAGAAGTTCTTTGAACCAAAAGCTCACAATCAGAGTACTCTTGAGGAGTTCTCCATTCTATATTGTGAATCTGCCAGTTCTACCTTTCTGCATGGGTTATCTGGAAGAAACATGTTGAACTTGGTTCGACATACTAACCCATGCATCCACAACTCAGATAAACATGTGTTCTTTGAGTTGTCCCTCTTTAGTTGTATTCTGGCCCTCGTCTATCGATTGATAGTCAGGAGTAGTTATGCATTTGTGTTCATCAATGCCACTACTCTTGTGGCCCGTCAAGCCATTCTATTCGGGAATGACTAGGAGAAACAAACTCCAGTACCTCATCCATATCCAGGATTAGGTCAAAGCAGTTGTGTTCCGTAGATCAAATACTAATCCAGTTTTTGTTCTGTTCTACTTTGAAGTATTACCCACTTTATGTCAGGATTGTCATGAGAATTGCAGCACCTCTTATGAATCCTTGACGCAGTAAAACTTCTCGCCATCATTATTCATTCCTCGGTTCCGTGTTATTGCAACCGGAATGCCGACAAGTGAATCATGATGTGTGAAATCAATACTCCTAGCAACCGTGTTGCTCGGTAGTTAATGGACAATACTCTCATTCTTAGCGTGCTAGCTGTTGAATTATCATTCTAAGACTGATCGTGCTACCTAGTCCATTTTTCCTGGTGCACTCTTCGATCAATGAGTTAGGACTGTGTCAATCCCTCACTCTTCTGATCATGTCGTCTTGCCTTGAAAAGCAAGATTGTTCTCGAGCTTAGAGACATACCGGTGGTTCGTGATGTTCCGAAAATTTTCTCGGAAGTGTTACCAGGTTGTCACCTGACCGCTATGTTGAGTTCGTGATCATATTGGTTTTCCTCTAAACCACCCATTCTCCAAGGATCTGTGTTGGATATCCCTGAACTAGTTGGTTGAGCTAGACAACAACTTGCAGAGTTGGAAGATAAAGCTTTGCTTAACTTAGTTCATCTCTAAGGGATATCTTCTGTGTGTGTGTGTGTGTTGAAGAAGGATGATATCTCCATTGATTGGTCCTCATGATCAGTTGTTGGACCTATTACCTTGACAAAACTTTGACTTGAGTATGGGCTATCATCAAGTCAAACCAGAGCCAACGATGTTCGTAATGTTGTCTTACTCGTGGTTGATCCCTCGAGCATACACCATTACATCCTTGGGTCTGACCAATGCTATCACCGTGTTCACATGATGGCGGAAGTCCAGTGATATGGAAATTCCGATGAGTTGTTGTTGAGCCCATCAGCAACATCTTGTCTCCTCCATGATTCGTGTTGAACATTGAGCTAGTGTTGGAAATTTTTGAAATCATTTCTTCATGCTAGCCCATGAAGTATATGTTTGGATGAAAGAAGTGACTTTCTCAGATTCACGTGGATTTGGTGCAAGTTGCCGCCGTGAATTCGAGAAAATCAATGTTGCCTCCTGGAATCATCCCAAGTCAGTCATGCACGTGCAAAGTATGCTATGGTTTGACAGGCTCGCTACCTCCACTCCATATGTGTCCCTAGCACACCAAGCCACTAATTGACTTGTTCAAGGAAGAGAAGTCTATGCTTGGGATCTAATCCATGGACTTGCGTAAAGACTTTGATACCTTGATGATGGTTCCCCACCTGAACTCGGTAGCGTTTTATTATAAGACTATTACGTGGCCATGCTTGTCTTGGACAGCGTGTACATAGGTTTGTAGCAGAACCAGCTCATGTTTGGAGCTTGCTATCGTAGTTCATCTCCTGAGAGTCTCGCAATGTTATCTTGTCGGTTTGTGTTGCAAAATTTCTTCTCCAGACGTGCTGAGTCTGAAGTATCCTGTTACTAACCAGATCTGAATCTCAGGCAGATATGATGGTTGGAACATCCCAACATTTGCATTTTGTTCCTAGCTTGCACCGTCTTTGTGCCATTTCACTATGGGCTGCCTTCTTAGTAATTCCTGTCTAGGATCATCTTCAAAAGTGGTCCTGTCATGGGTTCCATCCATCTCCGGTGATAAGCAAATCATCCATTACGTTGTCTTCAACAAGGTAGTCCACATCATCCATCCTAGTCTGACTATGTCATTCTTTCGAACTCCTTCAAACGATCGATTGTGATTGCCTTAGGCTGGTATAAAGAGTTTCAATGATCTCTGAATCAAAAGTAATTCTTTTTGCCACTTAAGAGAATAGTTCTTCGAGTCACCTTCCCTGAGGTGCCCCGTTACGGGATCGTGGCAATTTTTTTCCTCGCCACCTTGACACCATCCACCATCTTTCTAAGCGTGGAATTGTTGCCCACCAAATCAAACCCCGTCGCTTGTTCGTCCATCCCTCTCGATGTGTTTCGTGTTTCAGCTCGAGAGATGTTTCAATGTCTCACTCGATGAGTGATCCCGAGTTGTTCGATCTTCGAGAAGATCGATCCTTCTGGAGTTTTCCCTTTCCTCTCATTGTCATGTTAGTTGGAGTTCTCAGAGCAAGACGTCGGGACAAAGATGGTGATCGAGTCAACGTTCCTGTGAGATGCAACCTGGATCATGAAGATTGCGTTAGTTGCGTTTCCCCATCATGTTACCCTACGCTTGAATCTCGGGACGAGATTCTTGCTTAGTGGGGGTGAGTTGTCACAGCCCTAGAATTTGATTGTAAATAGTTGCACAAGCATCCGTGCATCATGTCTAAATTTCTTTGAAAGTTGAAATGGGGATTGTTGAAACCCTAGCACCAATTGAAGTCAACTAGGTTCAATAAAAATATTTTCAATGAACCCAAATGCCCTTTAGAAAGTTCATGATTTTTGTTAAAGGTGAAAACCTCTGCCAGAAATAATGTACATATTTCTAGGCCATTTTTGGACTCTTGAATTAAATCATTATGTATTTGAATTTGGGCATTTAATTGCTATAACAATTTTAAATGCTCAAATAATTCTGAAACTAAATGTGGTTTGTTGGAAATAACTCAACAGGTCCTCACAATTTATTTCACGATTTTTAGATGTGGTTTAGTATTTTTACTAAATCAAAGAAAACAAAAGGCAAATAGAAAACAGAAACAAAATTTAAAATAGAGACTGAGTGTTACCTGTCGCTTACCTGCAGCCCACTTACCTCGGCCCAGCATTGTAGTCGGCCGGCCCAGCCCACCAGCGCCTCCCTGTCGTCTTCCTCCTCGGGACAGTAGGACAGGGGTGTGTGCCCACGGCGCGCACGCACGCGCCCGAGCCACCTCCTGCTTCTGCCGCTTCTGGAGCCAGCCCCGAGCGCCACGCACTCCCCCTCGACCGCCCCTCTCTCCCTGGACCTCTTTCCCCTCCTCTGCTCTCTCTCTCACGGCAACCCGAACGGATCCGTTGCCACCGTCGCCGCTCGCCTCGTCCACCGATCTCCCCACGCCCAGCTAGCTATCCCACGAGATTCGCCTCGCTGCCGTGCACCTCTACGCCAAACCGCAGGACCCCGGACGCCCTAAAGCCTCGTCCTCGAGTTCGTCTTCTCCACACGGCCGCCGGACGCCATCAACAAATTCGGCGCTTCCAGGTCGACCCCGAGCCCGCTGAGCTGCGCTTCCACCTCCCAGTGAGCCTTGCGTTTTTCCCCTCTCTCCCCAAGCTCGTTTGCCTTCCCTAGCTAGCCTAGCCACCGCGCCTGAGAGCTTCGCCCCGCTGGCCATGGTGCCGCCGTGGCCATAGTCGCTACAGCTCGCGGACGTGCATCCCATCGTGCTCAGCGTGCTCCTAGGAAGCCATAGCACTGCTCACCTCTCTCTCCCGTACACCGTAGCATCGCGCCGGTCGAGCCCGTGCTCCGGCCGCCGCTGACCTTGATGCCGTCGTCGCCTCCGGCCATTCCACGGCCTCCTGCGTGCTCCATTGGATGCGTGAGAGCCTGGGCTTCGCACCGGTGGTGCCCGCCGTCGATTTGGTCATCGGAGGGCAAGTTCCGACGCCCTCTGCCTCGTCTGGCCGTCGCCGGCGGGTTAGCTCCGGCCGTGCCGATGTGGCACTGTCATTAGTGGCTAATGACGCCACTAACGACCCCCCCTCTCTCACTGACTATGGGTCCATGTCTTAAATTAACCCCGGGATTTATTCCCTGCTTAGTTTAGGATAATATAGCCGGCCCACATGTCAGTTTGACCATGCCACGTCAACGTTGACTCGGACCCACTAGTCAGCCTCTGTCCCTGCCCTGCTTCACTGACGTGCGGGTCCCACAGGTCAGGTTTGACCTGGACCTGGCGTGTTGACATGCTGATGTCACCCTGAGGTCATGCTGACGCAATAATTCCTTTCTAGAATTTAAATAAATCTGAAATGATTTATTATTTTCAAAAAATGCCCAAAAGTTCTAAAAATCATATAAAATCAACCGTAGCTCAGAATGAAATAATTTATATATGAAAAATGATCAGAAAAATCCAATCTATCCATCTGTACCATTTTCATGCATGATAGAACAACTTATGTCTGCTGTTTAGGACAGATCATATGAATGGCATTTAAATAATCACATGTGGAGTTTGAATTTGAACCTAGGGTTCAAACCAACTCCATTTAACTTGCTGTTAGTTGCATTAGTTCAAATCACATCATATTGCCATGTCACATTCATGCATCATATTGTCGCATTGCATTGATTGTGTTCTTCCTTGTTTGCCGGTAATTGTCCCCTTTCGATAGACGTGTACCGGCGATGTGATCGAGGACACCGATGAAGAACTATACTATCTTCAGAAGTGCCAGGCAAGCAAAACCCCCTTGTTCATTCCGATACAATCCCACTCTCTCGCTCCTGCTCTCTTTTACTGCATTAGGACAACAACGATTCAATGTTACTTGCTGCGGTAGTTGAACCCCTTTCCTTTGCATGACCTGTCATTGCCACAGTAAATAGATGAAACCCACTAGCATGAGTAGGAGTTGTTTGAGCCCTGATGTGCCTACTCATTCATGCTTGTTTATCATGCCTGCTATTGCTTAGAGTTGTGTCAGGTCTGATTCATCGGGAATGAATCGGAGGTGTGTGAACATGTCCTACTGCTGAGAGCTAAATGTGTGAACACGATTTGGTAAAGGTAGCGGTGAGAGGCCATGTAGGAGTACATGGTGGGTTGTCTCATTGCAGCCGTCCTCAGGAACTGAGTTCTGTGTTTGTGATCCATGAATAGTTACTACCACACATTGGGCTCCGGGCACTCCAAGCTCTCTCGACTTATTAATCAACTCGATCTCTGTCCAGGAGTTGCAACTAGTTTCTGGTGTTTGTAGGTAGTGCTAGTAGTCTACCAAGTGGCACCCGGTACAGGTGGGCTTGGGACAGACTAGGCACCGTGGCCCGGTGTACCAAGTGGCACCCGGATGGTGGACTTGGGAACCCTGCACACATCGTTTGGGGCCGTGAGCGACACCCTGGCCGGATCTCCTTGCGGATGGAACCCGAATAGGCGATAAACCTGGACTAGAGACTTGTGTGGTTAGTCAGGTCGTGGCCGACTCCCTCGCCCGGCTTCCGCTTGAAGGTTGCTGAGGTACATGACGTGTACAGGGCGATAAGTGTCGAGAGCGTGTGTGAAGAAGTACACCCCTGCAGGGTTTTCATTATCTATTCGAATAGCCGGATTCCTCGGATATGGAAACTTGGACCCCTTGCATAGTTCATAGACAAGTGAAAGTGGATACTCTAAAACTCGCAAGATAAGAGTGAGTGCTATGGATTGCGTTCTCGTAGGAAGACGGGAGCGGATCCATAGTTTCGTATTGATATGGTGAATATGTGGACTCGTGTGCGCCACCTCAAAAGAGTTACTTGCAGTCGTAGTTCAGGATAGCCACCGAGTCAAAGCTGGCTTGCTGCAGTTAAATTCCACCACCCCCTTTATTGATACCGATGCATAAGTAGCTAGTTCTGATGTAAGTCTTGCTGAGTACATTTGTACTCACGTTTGCCTATTTTATGTTTTTGCAGAGAGATGTCAGTCTCGCTAGTAATTCCGCGTGGACTTCGACGTTTAGCTTGATACCTCAGCTACGATCTTGTGCCCTCGGTAGGATCTGGTAGATAGTCAGGCTTCTAAGCCTTTTTATTTTGTAGATGTCTATACTCAGACATGATAAGTTTCCGCTTGTGCTTTGTCTTGTATGCTCTGAATGTTGGGTCATGAGACCCATGTTTGTAATATCTCGCTCCTCGGAGCCTATTGAATAAATACTTGAGTCGTAGAGTTATGTTGTGATGCCATGTTGTATTTACACATATCGAGCATATTGTGTGCATGTTTGAAATGCTTGGTATGTGTGGGATCCGACAATCTAGTTTTTTATCCTCGGCAGCCTCTCTTATGGGGAAAACTAGTCTAGTGCTTCTGAGCGATAGTAGTCCACTACAGCCCGGTTCACCGGAGTCCTGTTAGCCCAGCACTACTGCTTTGGACACTTGACTGGCCGGCATGTGTTTCACTTTGTTCCTGTGTCTGTCCCTTCGGGGAAATGTCACGCGGTGGCATCCGGAGTCCTGCCTAGCCTGCTACAGCCCGGGTTACCGGAGTCCTGTTAGCCCAGTGCTACAGCCCAGATGTATACGTTGATGACCGACATGTTCGATGTGATTCATGTATGCCTGTCTCCATAGGTTAGCGCCGCTTTGGGTTCACGACTAGCCATGTCGGCCCGGGTTCTCTACCATATGGATGCTAGCGACACTATCATATACGTGAGCCAAAAGGCGCAAACGGTCCCGGGCCATGGTAAGGCGACACCCGTGGGAATACCGTGCGTGAGGCCGCAAAGTGATATGAGGTCTTACCAGCTAGGTCGATGTGACTTGGAATCGGGGTCCTGACAGAGGAAGAATTCCTTCGCATAAAAACTCGGGACGGATACTCCATGTACAACCCCCCAGCGTGGGTAAGTTGCCATTCTTTTTCCCCGCTTTGCTCTAGCATTCTTCTGCTAAGATTACTTGCGTCAATGCTTCTGGGCAGGAATTAAGGAGGGCCGTAGAAGGAATCTTCAGCCCCTCCCCGTAACCAGAGGACCCTGGGAGGGCCCTAGATCCGAGACTTAAAGTGGATCCGGATATCACTATGGAGCTTGTCAATGGGGTATTTTATCAGGCGAGCTGGGATGGCACCCTAGTGGCCATTACGGCCGACTACCCTGGACTGCTCCCCACTTCGTGTGTAAGCCGAACTGGAAAGCCCTATCCTTCGAAGAGGACTCCCCCCCAGGTGCTATAATTTACCTTTGAGGCGTCGTTCTATTTGTAGAAACGACGGCCGGAGCGAGGGGCCGAGCCCCTAGGGACTCGTCAACCACAGGCGTCCAGATCGGGCAGGCTCAAGAGGAAGGCGGTGAGGGTTGACACACCGCTACAAAGGCAAAGCAATGACCTGTCCTGTAATTATAGAATTTAAAATATGACAACGCCCTTTGTGTCTGGCAGGAAGAGGAATAACCGGACTATATCTGGCGACCCTACCAATCATGCCTCCACCAACCGAGTTCCAGAACCGGCTTCGGGGGCGGAGGCGGACACGGGGCCAGCACCGCATAGCTCTCCAACAGAGAGTGCGGATATGCTCTCAGCCACGAATTCCGAAGTAGAGAGTGCCACGAATCACAGGCACCGACGGGACGTACTTCGGAACAACATCTTTTCCGAAGAGGCATTTAATGCCTTCAATTCGGGAGACACATACATCCGAGCTGCTCAAGGCGGGCTTGCCCGAGCGATGGACCAATATACCAAAGATATACAAGTAACAAAATTTGATAAGCATGTGTAGCAGTAGCCCCTGAGACTTGAAATGGTTGAAACAACAGTTTTAAGGATCAATTTATGTACAGGTCGTTGTAGAGAAGAACGAGCAATTGTCTCGGGGGCTGGAGGGATGCAAGGCCGAACTGAGGGCCGCAGTTGCCAAATTAGAGGAGCCCCAAAGGCCCTCATCTAGTAACAATTGTCACAATTGCACGAGGATGAGCCAGTTAGTAAATGGCTGATGTGGCAAGTCTAACAGAAAATTCTGCAGACAATCCCGGGGTGAATCCGGAGGGCGTAGGAGAGGACGCATCGCATCTCAAAAAGCAGCTAGAGGCTGGCGAGCGCATTCTTATGTGAGTTAGGCGAGAGAAGAACGATCTTCAAGATGCCAAAGTCCAGCTGGACGTGGAGTTAAAAGATCTCCACGCTCAGCTGGCAGACTCCATGAAGGAGAACAAGAGGCTTTGACGCGGCATTTACAGTAAGTGCCTAGACGAACTGTTGTACAGTTCGGCGAGGAAGCATATTGAAAGAATTTTGCTTGCAAGAATGTTAACGGGTCGCCCTGAGGAGGAGATGCCCTCATCTACAAATGATTTACTGCAAGACCTTTCGCGACTGCACGAGCGAGCTGGGCAAGTGATGCAGGGTGTTGCTCAGGCTTTGTGGCCATCAAGCCTACTGCCGAATGGCATGGGCGAACTTGCGGACCTGCTTCAAGGAGCCCAGCGGTGCTTCCGTCTATGGAAGATATCAGCATGCCGGCAAGGAGCAAGAGAAGCCTGGGCAATGGTGAAGACGCGCTACACCAAGCTGGACCCGAACCATATGGCCGAAGTGGGACCGACGGGGCCCGATGGGCAAGAAATTCCTGTTAGTCTGGTGTATGACCAGGTAGCGTTAGCCGCTAAGTATTCTCAACAGGATTGTAAGCTAGATAGCCTGTTAGACGGTATAGAAGAGGAATGTAATTAGTCCAGATGACTGTGTAATTTAATGGGCATGATTAGCCCCTAGCCGGATTAAAATCATTTGTCATGGCGGACCTTTTCGCTTCAGCCCCCGGGTCCTATAGTCCGGGGTGTGTCCGAATACCCGCTCAGCTATACAAAACCGGGGTATGCGTGGAAACAAGGCGTAGGGATCATAAGTGCTTGAACAGACAAGTACCCAACTAGTTATGTTATATTACATGGATAGTAAGAAACATCTTCCAGAGAGAATAGTTCCGTTAGGGGTTCCTTTCCCTGGCTACGCATGCGGCGGTGCACATGTCCGGACTGCGAACGATGGCGCATGATACAAGTCTTCTGGGGAATTATGTTATGATAAACGAATACATCTTTTGTTCACCGACCGAATATTCTCTTAAGGAAGCTAGCTTTCGGCTTCACCCAGTCTGAGGTACACATCCGGCTGAACCGGCAGTAACAATCGCGGAGGTGCTCCCCTTATGCCCTAGCCGAATTAACGGGAACATAGGGCATAAACACAAGAGCCAGGCAACCCAGCTTGGCAACATCTTAAGTCGTATCGATGCATATAATGGTGAAGAAAAGGCACATATGGAAAAAGAATGCATATGCGACAGGCAGAAAGCCATGTGAGTAATCATTTTTAGCTTCCGTATAGGAAGCCCCCAGGTATTGCTTACACACTTAGAGCGGCCGGAGTGATCTGGAAATCTGCACTGTATTGAATACTTTGTGTGAAGAGAGAAAAAGGTCGAGAAAGGAGAAGGGGATGGGGCATAATTAAAAGGGAGGGGTTAGGAGACGAACACTGTCTTCGGCGCTAGGCGTAGAATCTCCGTAGTCTTGCCGCGTTCCATGGGTTCGGCTCGAGTCTGTTATCGGACGCATTACGTAAGTGGTACGCTCCTTCGGTGAGAACTTTGTCAATGATGAAGGGACCCTCCCACTTGGGTTTGAGTTTGTCCTTCTTCTTCTCCGGTAGTCGTAGAACGAGCTCGCCAATATTGTAAGTTTTGGCCCGCACTTCTCTGCTTTGGTGTCGTCGAGCCTGCTGCTGATAGAATGTGGAACGAGCTTTTGCGACATCGCGCTCCTCCTCCAGGGCATCCAAATTATCCTGCCGATGTAACTCGGCTTCCTTCTCTTCATACATGCGTACGCGTGGCGAATCATGTATTATGTCGCAAGGTAATACTGCTTCCGCGCCGTACACTATAAAAATGGTGTGTATCTGGTGGTGCGATTTGGCATGGTCCGTAGCCCCCAGAGTACAGAGTCGAGCTCCTCCACCCAGTGCGTATCCGACTCTGTCAAGGACCGCACTAGCCTAGGTTTGATGCCGCTCATAATCAGAGCATTTGCTCACTCTACCTGGTCGTTAGTTTGTGGATGGTAGACGGAAGCGTAATCGAGCTTGATGCCCATTTTTGTGCACCAAGTTTTCACTTCGTCGGCTGTGAAATTTGAGCCATTATCAGTGATGATGCTGTGGGGGACACCGTATTGGTGTACGACCCCGGATATGAAGTCTATTATTGGTCCGGATTCAGCCGTTTTGACTGGTTTAGCTTCTATCCATTTGGTGAATTTGTCCACCATGACTAATAAGTATTTCTTCTTATGGCTTCCCCCTTTAAGAGGTTCGACCATATCCAGCCTCCAGACCACAAAGGGCCAAGTTATGGGGATTGTTTGGAGAGCGGTAGGGGGCATATGACTCTGATTGGCAAAGAGCTGGCAACCGATGCAATGTTGGACAAGGTCTTGTGCGTCTGCTCGGGCCATTGGCCAATAGAAGCCTGTACGGAAGGCATTGCTGACTAATGGCCGAGCCGCGGCGTGGTGCCTGCCCAGGCCGGCATGGATTTCAGCCAAGAGTTGCCGCCCTTCCTCTTCGGAGATGCATCTTTGTAGTACTCCGGTAGCGCTTTTCTTGTAGAGTTCCCCTTCGTAGACCTTGTAAGCTTTAGAACGCCGAACAATGCAGCATGCTTAATTTTGGTCTTCGGGGAGCTCCTGCCTATTTAGGTAGGCCAAGAAGGGCTCGGTCCATGGGGCGATTACAGCCATGATTTCGTGGGCCGAGGACGTTATTTCGGTTGTAGAACCTCCGACTATGTCTGATGGTTCGGGATCTGGGGATGTATTCGGATCCGTGCTAGTATTGCCAGACTCCCCTTCCCATACTATGGATGGCTTGAACAGCCGTTCCAAGAATATATTAGGTGGGACAGGGTCGCTTTTAGCGCCGATGCGAGCGAGGACATCCGCCGCTTGATTGTTTTCTCGAGCCACATGGTGGAATTCGAGCCCCTCGAACCGGGCTGACATTTTGAGAATGGCATTACGGTAGGCCGCCATTTTCGGGTCCTTGGCATCAAAATCTCCGTTTATCTGTGATATTGCGAGGTTTGAGTCCCCGCGCACTTCTAGGCGTTGAATGCCCATAGAGACTGCCATCCGAAGACCGTGCAACAGAGCCTCATATCCGGCTGCATTGTTGGAGTCTGTGTATAATATTTGGAGGACGTACTGGACAGTGTCGCCGGTGGGAGATGTCAGGACTACACCTACTCCCAATCCGGCCAGCATTTAGAGCAGTCGAAGTGCATGATCCAGTTTGAGTATGCGCCATACTCTTTAGGGTGTTCGGCTTCTATCCGTTCGGCGACGAAGTCAGCCAACACTTGCGACTTGATGGCCCGCCGTGGTTTTTATGTTATGTCAAATGGCAGGAGCTCAATAGCCCATTTGGCAATCTGGCTCGTAGCTTCGCGGTTATTTATTATGTCATTGAGTGGTACTTCGGAGGCCACCGTAATCGAACACTCTTGAAAGTAGTGTCGTAGCTTCCGGGATGCCATGAACACCGCGTATGCTATTTTTTGGTAGTGTGGGTATCGGGATTTGCATATGGGTTAGGACCGTGGACACGTAGTAGACCGGCTTCTGGCGCGGGTATTTGTATCCGTCGGCCTCTCGTTCAACGATGAGCACTGCGCTTATGAATTGATGCATTGCAGCTATGTACAACAGCATAGGTTCACCGTATTTGGCGTTGTTAATACTGGATTACTGGCCAATAAGGTCTTTATTTCGTCCAGTACGGCCGCTGCTGCATCCGTCCATACGAAGTGTTCAGTGCACCGAAGAAGGCGATAAAGCAGTAGTGCCTTTTCTCCTAACCTGGAGATAAAGCGGCTGAGAGCAGCCATGCATTCGGCTAGTTTTTGGATGTGCTTGAGGTCTATTGGTATAGCCAACTGTGACAGAGCTCGGATCTTTGCCGGATTCGCTTCAATTCCTCTGTTGGAAACAATGAAGCCGAGTAGCTTCCCCAAGGGGACGCCAAAAACGCATTTTTCTGGATTCAGCTTGATGTCGTATGTCCGTAGATTGTCGAATGTAAGCCTCAAGTCGTCTATTAGGGTTTCGACATGTCTTGTTTTTATGACCATGTCGTCCACGTATGCCTCCACTGTTTTTCCGATTTGCTTTTCCAGGCATTTTCGAATCATGCGTTGGTAGGTTGCACCGGCGTTCTTGAGCCCGAAAGGCATAGTGTTGAAGCAGAAAGGGCCATATGGCGTTATGAAAGTTGTTGCAGCTTGGTCAGACTCTGCCACCTTTAATTGATGGTATCCAGAGTATGCGTCGAGGAAACACAGCGAGTCGTGTCCAGTTGTGGCATCGATGATTTGATCGATGCGAGGGAGGGGAAAGGGATCCTTGGGGCAATCCTTGTTGAGGTCTTTGAAATCGACGCATAGGCGCCAGGATTTATCCTTCTTTGGCACCATCACCAAATTTGCTAGCCAATCCGAATGTTTGATATCTCTGATAAATCCGGCCTCGAGTAGCTTGGCTAGATCTTCCCCCATTGCCTGTCGTTTAGGCTCTGAGAATCACCTTAGGGTCTGCTTGACTGGTTTATATTCTTTTAGAATATTGAGGCTGTGTTCGGCCAGTCTGCGTGGGATGCCCGACATGTCCGATGGGTGCCAGGCGAAAATGTCCCAATTCTCGCGTAGGAAATCTCGTAGTGCAACGTCCATCGCGGGGCTCAGCTATGTCCCGATGGAAGCTGTCTTTTTGGGGTCCGTTGGTTGGACCTGGAATTTGACTATCTCGTCTACAGGTTTGAATGAGGTGGACTTTGGTCGTTTGTCTAGTATCATGTCGTCCCTGTCCACAGTGGCCCGCAGTGTTGTTAACTCTTCGGCTGCTAGGGTTTCAGATAATGCCTCCAAGGCTAGAGCTACGGTTTTAGTTTCGGCGCGAAGTGCAATGTCCGGATCACTGGCTAGAGTGATGATTCCATTGGGTCCGGGCATTTTAAGCTTCATGTACCCATAATGGGGTACAACTTGAAAGCTTGTAAACGCGTCCCACCCTAGAAGGGCGTGGTATCCGCTGTTAAAAGGAGCCACCTGGAATGTGATTTCCTCGGACCTATAATTCTCTGGGGGTACCAAATACCACATCGAGTGTGATTTTTCCCGCACACCGCGCTTCCCAGGTAGGGATAATTCCCCTGAAGGTCGTGCCGCTTCGTTTAATGCAACTTTTATCAATCTCCATCTTACTGAGCGTTTCTTCATAAATCAGATTTAATCCGCTTCCGCCGTCCATGAGTACTTTGGTGAGGCTGAAGCCATCTACGATCAGACTAAGGACCAGAGCGGCTGGTGCCCGGACAGCCCGGGATCGAGGTTCATCACTGGCATTAAAAGTTATAGCAGTGTCATTCCAAGGGTTTATTTTTGCCACACAGTAAATTTCAGTGGAGCTTCGGCGAGCTTGCTTCCGCCTATTGTTTGAGGCGAAAGTCTCGAAGACTGTTAGTACCGTATTGTGTTCGCTAGCGGGATGTTGTTCTGCTTTATGGCCCACAAGGAGATCCTCGCCACTTTTTGCCACCTGCCGGAGTATCCGACTTGCCTTAAGGCTATGAGTAGGTGTTGTATCTGGAGTACTGTGGACCTTACATGGCCCATCGAGCCATCCTTCCAATACGGATCTCCGCCCTGGAGTGAGCTTTGGTTTCTTGGGGGTTGGGTCGGACGACTTATGAGAGTCCGTCCGTTTAGTTCGGACAAAGGTTTTGGTGAGAGCAGTACTATCCCAAAATTCTGTTTGGGTCTTCCAAGCGCTCTCCATCGCACAGTACTTCCGTACTATGGTCGCCAAGTCCGCGAAGCGTACTACGTCGCGGAGGCTTATTGCATTGAGGAGTCCTTCGTCCGTGCAGTTTTTGCAAAAAAGTGAGACCATGTTCTCTTCGCGGCAGTCCCTGACCTTGTTAAGCGCAAGCAGGAATCTGGCCTAGTAGTGATGTACGGTTTCCTGGGGCTCTTTCCTGATGCGGGAGAGACAGTTTAGGTCTAGCTTAGAGTCCGGATTTTGATCCGATCTAACGCCCAAGGGCGCGGGCAGTCCCGAGCTAAATAGCTCAAGATCCGGGGTGCCTAATTTCTTCGGCCCGATGCCCGATTCTAAATCCGGGACATGGGTCAGGTTTTCCTTTGAGCAGGTCTTTGGCTCAAGGAGTTCGGTGATCCGAACACAATTTGTGCTCAAAGTTGAGGGGCAATCCGCGTGTGGTTCCTCCACTACCGCTATCTCATGGGTGGCCAGCAGGGACCTGATGTCCCTTTGGTCGGATTTAAGCCCAATCCGGTCATAGTATGTAGCGACTCCCCGAGTGGTGATGCGATCCAAGAGTTCCGAACTGACGCGAAGGTTATGATTGATGACCCGAGAAGTCATCGTCGGTGCCACCACCGATGGGGAGGCCATGATAAAGCCGCCGAGCCGGAGCGTCCGGCCTACAGCCAGAGCCCCCTCCGAAGTAATGTCGTCCTTGACAATGAGATGAGCCATCGAGCTTGAGGTCGATGACACAGAGGAACTCTCAATGAAAGCACCAATGTCGGTGTCAAAACCGGCGGATCTCGGGTAGGGGGTCCCGATCTGTGCGTCAAGGCTGATGGTAACAGGAAGCGAGGGACACAGATGTTTACGCAGGTTCGGGCCCTCTCAATGGAGGTAAAACCGTACTTCCTGCTTGATTAATATTGATTATATGGGTAGTACAAGAGTAGATCTACCACGAGATCGTAGAGGCTAAAGCCTAAGAGCTAGCCTATGATGGTATTATTGTAAATGTGATCGGCCTTCTAAGGACCAACCTCTCCGGTTTATATAGGCACCGGAGAGGGCTAGGGTTTACATGGAGTCGGTTAAAAGGAAGGAAATATAATATCCGGATCGCCAAGCTTGCCTTCCACGCCAAGGAAAGTCCCATCCAGACACGGGCTGAAGTCTTGAGTCTTGTATCTTCACGCTTCCATAGTCCAGACGTTGTACACAGTCCGGCTGTCCGGATACCCCCTAATCTAGGACTCCCTCAGCGGGGCCTAAGTGGCCTTCGCGCCTAGTTATGACAATCTAAAATGAGTTTTTTAGTGGGTCTGATCCTTGACTGATCGATCCTTAGGCTTGATAATCTAGGCTCCTTGCCCTGGGACCTCTTCGTGCTGTTTCTGGCGTTGGCCTGCCGATCTGTTTAAAGACCCAGCATTCTCTATTGGTATGGCTGGCTGCCGCTCCTGGGGTACCATGAATTTGACATGGGCGGTCAAGTATGCGGTTCAGGCTGGAGGGGCCCGAATTATGATTTTGAATTCTCTTCTCCCACTGAAAGGGTTGAGGACTACGGGCTCCTGTGCTGACTGTCGTTTCCTTGGCGTCATTCTTTGCCTTGGGGCACTTATATTTGTTGCACCAAGGTTTGTGGACTCTGTTTTTGGCTGCTGATGTGCCCGGGGTGCTTGCTATGTTTTTGTTTGGTATGTAATGCTGGTCTTACACGTAGCCCCTTGCCGCAGTGTGCTGTCGGCGGGGTGTAGGCCTGCGTTTGATTTTTAGTGCCGCCTTCTCGAATTGAGGTAGTAGCCTACGCTTTGGGTAGTATTTTGTTCGGCGCTCGAGTCCGTATTCCTCGGCTGCCCGGGCCTTAGTCCGTCTGTCTGTGAGCAGATTCTGATCAGCTTGAAGCTGCTGTTTCTTTTTCAGGCTTCTTGCAGTGGCTATAAGCCGGCACATCAAGTGCTCCTGCTCTATGGGATCCTCTGGTACGCCGAATTCGTTGTCACCGAGGCTCGCCTCGTCTTCGGAGGGAGGCATATAGTTATTGTCCTCCAAGTATCCGTCCATCGCCTGTTCGTCTTGGCTGACCTGTTCGTGTTTCTGTTCGGCCTGCTCAAGGGTAGGCTGATCGGGATTGTATCCCTCTTCGGCGCCATCTGGATTATTTTCTTCTTCGGTGCCGGTATTGCTGTGTCGGGGCTTGGAGCGGCGCGGAGACGCCCATGCTTTGATTTCTTCCCTAAGGGGTTATCGCCTGTTGCATCGTCGCCATTGTTTTCTTTGGGAGTATCCACCATATATATATATATATATATCATATGAAGAGGTGGCAGTCCAGCGCCCTGTGGGCGGTGGTTCCTGTTCTTCTCCCGCATCGTCGTCTATACTATCGATGTCTTCGGAATCGAAGTTAAGCACGTCGGTCAAGTCATCGACCGTGGCTATTAAGTGGGTGGTGGGTGGGTGACGAATTTCTTCGTCGCTTGCTTCCCACTCGAGCCGAACATAGTTCTGCCAGGAATCTCCTGATAGGGAGAGAGACCTTAATGAATTTAGCACATCGCCGAAGGGGGAGTGCTGGAAGATATCCGCGGCGGTGAATTCCATTATTGGAGCCCAATTAGATTCAATGGGCATGGATGCACGCAGTCCGGGACCTACGACCGAAGGTGAGTCCGGGGGTCCGGAGACATAGATCTCCTTAGGAGCGGAGTCTGTGTTCGGCTCCAACGCCGATGAGTATGCGGCCTCCGGGGCGGGGTCCATCCACCTGACTTCGGAAGGCATGACCTGCTCTGGAACGAAGTCCAGAGCTATAGCAGGTGCGATGTTTCGAATACTGTCTGACGGCAGATCTAGGTCGTGCGCGTCGTGATCGTTCGGTGCTCCTGACATGGGCCCGAATCCGTCGAAGATCAAGTCTCCGCGGATGTCGGCAGTGTAGTTTTGGTTTCCAAACCTGACCTGATGGCCAGGGGCGTAGCTGTCGGTCTGCTCCAGATGGCCAAGCGAGTTGGCCCGCAGTGCGAAGCCGCCGAACAAGATGATCTGTCCGGGGAGGAAAGTCTCATGCAGGACGGCGTTGTTGAAGATTGGAGGAGCCATCGAGCCTTACAGCGACGACACATAGGAACTCTCAACGAAAGCACCAATATCGGTGTCAAAACCGACGGATCTCGGGTAGGGTGTCCCGAACTATGCGTCTAAGGCTAATGGTAACAGGAGACTGGGGACATGATGTTTACCCAGGTTGGGCCCTCTCGATGGAGCTAATACTCTACTTCCTGCTTGATTGATCTTGATGATATGAGTATTACAAGAGTTGATCTACCACGAGATCAGAGAGGCTAAACCCTAGAAGCTATCCTATGGTATGATTGTTGTTGTGTCCTACGGACTAAACCCTCTAGTTTATATAGACACCGGAGGGGGCTAGGGTTACACAGAGTCGGTTACAGAGAAGGAGATCTACATTCGGATCGCCAAGCTTGCCTTCCACGCCAAGGAGAGTCCCATCCGGACACGGGACGAAGTCTTCAATCTTGTATCTTCATAGTCCAACAGTCTGGCCAAAGCATATAGTCCGGCTGTCCGAATACCCCCTTATCCAGGACTCCCTCACCCGCCCCTACATTATGACAAGTATTTAGACCTGAGTTGCAAAAGCCACACATTAGCCCAAATTATAATCAATGTTCTACATTATGATATTTTCTTCAAGTATCCATATCCACTTTTTTATAATGAATTATGATCTTTGTTCGTCTTTTACACCTTCACGATCCTCTTCTATTTGTAGCTAGCTAGCGCTTACTTTTTATCGTGCATGCACACGCCCGCCCCCCTCTCACCCACCCTTAGCGTCCCCTCCATCGCCCATGTTCATTATTTCTCTTTAGGTCATCCACCAGCGGTGTGTGTAGGCCCCCGGCTCCTTCTTTCCAGCACACACCGGTCAATATACCTCTCTAGCCAAGTGTGCCTACAACAAACACATATATACTTCCCCTCTTCTCTTCTCATCGTCCATGCCCCCCTATGTCCAATACGATTCCACGCAGGTGCACACTCCTGCCCCTCTTTTCATTGATCACATACTCGCACACTCCTCCCCCCTCGACATGGTAGGCCTCTCGCACCACCTCCTAGCCACACCCTCTCCCCCTGTCTACCTCTCCGGACCTTATTGCTTCTAACACACACTAGTAGAAAAGGGGGCAATGGTCCAGGCCGGTCCAGCCCATTAGTCCTGGTTCAATCCAGGACCGGGACCAATGGGGGCATTGGACCCGGTTCGTGAGCCTCGGGGGCCGGCCGGGCCACGTGGGCCATTGGTCCCGGTTCTTCTGGACCTTTTGGTCCCGGTTGGTGGGACAAACCGGGACCAATGGGCCTCGCTCCTGGCCCACCACCATTGGTCCCGGTTGGTGGCTTGAACCGGGACCAAAGGCTGCCCATTAGTCCCGGTTCATGCGACCAACCGAGACCAATGGTGGTGCCTATATATACCCCCCTCGCGCAAGAGCAGAGCACACTGCTCTGTTTTTTCTGGCCGAGGGGGAGAGGGCTTGGTGGTGCTCTAGCTCACCTCCTATGCACACAAGGTGTTCGATGGAATGCCCGAGCAACACTACTTAGGGTTTCTCCTCTCCAAGCTCGACCACCAAGCTCCATTTTCCTCCATATTTGTCTAGGTTTAGCGGTCCGTCACGCCCCGTCCCCGTCTTCAACGTCGTCGATCACCCGCACCGATCTCATCGCTGACACCACCGTGGTGAGCCTCTTGTTCTTATCTTCTTTCCGAAAGGAAAAATATTCTTATATGTATGTTTAGATAGATATATACTCGTATAATTTTCTTACTTTTATTATTGCATCTTATATAGTGCGATGGTTTTGGTATCCGCCCCCGTCGGCCCTCGTCCTGTCTATGATTCGGATGTGGTATATATTATCTTTTCATAACTATTGGTTCATTTATTGTTTATGACAATTATGCCGACCAACATGACATAGATTTTATTCATCTAGGAGGTTGTTGAACCGGAAATTCCAACCGACCCTATTGTCGAGAGGTTAAATTTAGTTGAAGAAGAAAACAATTTGTTAAAGGAAAAAATTAGAAAAATTGAGGAGGAGAAGATGATATTGGAGTTGCATGTTGCGGATGTCGTCGATGATCACAAGATCAAGATGGATGCAATGCGCTTGAAGATTAGAAAGATTAGAAAATATGCCATTCATACCGAGGCTTGGTATCATTATGCTGTTGGATCAGTTGTTACATTGGTTGCGACTATGATCGCATTTGTTTTCGCATTGAAATGTTTTACATAGTTTCAGTGTATGGTTTAATTAATTTAGATGCTCTGCAGAGCTTTATGTTGTTAGATGAGAACTATGTATGTACTTTGGTTTTAATGTGATGATGAACTTCTATTAATTTGGTCACTTAATTAATTATCTATTCATGATGTTCTGTAATGATTTTTGACACACTTAATTATATATAATGCACACAGATGAACCGGCAATGGATGTACGGTTCAAGACACACCTCCGAGTACATTAAGGGCGTGCATGATTTTCTCGAAGTGGCTAAGGCAAACAAGCAGAATGGTTTTATGTGTTGTCCATGCCCTGTATGTGGGAATACGAAGTCTTACTCTGACCGGAAAATCCTCCACACCCACATGCTTTACAAGGGTTTCATGCCACACTATAATGTTTGGACGAGGCACGGAGAAATAGGGGTTATGATGGAAGACGGCGAAGAAGAAGAGTACAATGACAACTATGTGCCCCCTGAATACGGTGATGCTCCAGAAGATCAAGAGGAACCAGACGATGTGCACGATGATGCTGCAACGGGCGAAGCTGCTGAAGATCAAGAGGAACCAGACGATGTGCCCGATGATGATGATCTCCGCCGGGTCATTGTCGATGCAAGGACGCAATGCGAAAGTCAAAAGGAGAAGCTGAAGTTCGATCGCATGCTAGAGGACCACAAAAAAGGGTTGTACCCCAATTGCGAAGATGGCAACACAAAGCTCGGTACCGTACTGGAATTGCTGCAGTGGAAGGCAGAGAATGCTGTGCCTGACAAAGGATTTGAGAAGCTACTTAAAATATTGAAGAAGAAGCTTCCAAAGGATAACGAATTGCCCGACAGTACATACGCAGCAAAGAAGGTCGTATGCCCTCTAGGATTGGAGGTGCAGAAGATACATGCATGCCCTAATGACTGCATCCTCTATCGCGGTGCGTACAAGGATCTGAACGCATGCCCGGTATGCGGTGCATTACGGTATAAGATCAGACGAGATGACCCTAGTGATGTTGACGGCGAGGCCCCCAGGAAGAGGGTTCCTGCGAAGGTGATGTGGTATGCTCCTATAATACCACGGTTGAAACGTTTGTTCAGAAACGGAGAGCATGCCAAGTTGATGCGATGGCACAGTGAGGACCGTAAGAAAGACGGGAAGTTGAGAGCACCCGCTGACGGGTCGCAGTGGAGAAAAATCGAGAGAAAGTACTAGGATGAGTTTGCAAGTGAGCCAAGGAACGTATGGTTTGCTTTAAGCGCGGATGGCATTAATCCTTTCGGGGAGCAGAGCAGCAATCACAGCACCTGGCCCGTGACTCTATGTATGTATAACCTTCCTCCTTGGATGTGCATGAAGCGGAAGTTCATTATGATGCCAGTTCTCATCCAAGGCCCTAAGCAACCCGGCAATGACATTGATGTGTACCTAAGGCCATTAGTTGAAGAACTTTTACAGCTGTGGAATGGAAACGGTGTACGTACGTGGGATGAGCACAAACAGGAGGAATTTAACCTAAAGGCGTTGCTGTTCGTGACCATCAACGATTGGCCTGCTCTCAGTAACCTTTCAGGACAGACAAACAAGGGATACCATGCATGCACGCACTGTTTACTTGACACCAATAGTATATACCTGGCAAGCTGCAGGAAGAATGTGTACCTGGGCCATCGTCGATTTCTTCCGACCAACCATCAATGTTGAAAGAAAGGCAAGCATTTCAAAGGCGAGGCAGATCACCGGAAGAAGCCCGCCATGCATACCGGTGATCACGTACTTGCTATGGTCAATGATTTACACGTAATCTTTGGAAAGGGTCCCGGTGGACTAGCTTTTCCGAGTGACGCTGAGGGACACGCACCCATGTGGAAGAAGAAATCTATATTTTGGGACCTACCCTACTGGAAAGACCTAGAGGTCCGCTCTTCGATCGACGTGATGCACGTGACGAAGAACCTTTGCATGAACCTGCTAGGCTTCTTGGGCGTGTATGGGAAGACAAAATATACAGCTGAGGCACGAGAGGACCTGCAACGTTTGCACGAAAAAGACAGCATGCCTCCAAAGCAGTATGAAAGTCCTGCCAGCTTTGCTCTTACCAAAGAAGAGAAGGAAATCTTCTTTGAATGCCTGCTTAGTATGAAGGTCCCGACTGGCTTCTCGTCGAATATAAAAGGAATAATAAATATGCCAGACAAAAAGTTTCAGAACCTAAAGTCTCATGACTGCCACGTGATTATGACGCAACTGCTTCCGGTTGCATTGAGGGGGCTTCTACCGGAAAACGTCCGATTAGCCATTGTGAAGCTATGTGCATTCCTCAATGCAATATCTCAGAAGGTGATCGATCCAGAAATCATACCAAGGCTAAGGAGTGATATGGTGCAATGTCTTGTCAGTTTCGAGCTGGTGTTCCCACCATCCTTCTTCAATATCATGACGCACATTCTAGTTCATCTAGTTGACGAGATTGTCATTCTGGGCCCCGTATTTCCACACAATATGTACCCCTTTGAGAGGTTCATGGGAGTCCTAAAGAAATATGTCCGTAACCGCGCTAGGCCAGAAGGAAGCATCTCCATGGGCCATCAAACAGAGGATGTCATCGGGTTTTGTGTTGACTTCATTCCTGGCCTTAAGAAGATAGGTCTCCCTAAATCGCGGTATGAGGGGAGACTGACTGGTAAAGGCACGCTTGGAAAGGACTCAATAATATGCAGGGACGGATATTCTTGGTCTCAAGCCCACTACACAGTTCTATAGAACTCTACCTTGGTGACCCCGTATGTCGATGAACACAAGAACATTCTGCGCTTCAAACACCCGGAGCAGTGCGACGACTGGATTACATGTGAACACATCAGGACTTTCAGCAGTTGGTTGGAAACATGTATCAGAGGTGACAGCACTGTTTGTGATGAGCTGTACTTGTTATCCAGGGGACCATCTTTGACTATATTGATTTAGACAGGATACGAGATAAATGGGAATACATTTTACACGATTGACCAAGATCAAAAGAGCACCAACCAAAACAACGGTGTCCGCTTTGATGCAACAACCGAGAGGGGAAAGGACACATATTATGGTTACATAGTGGACATATGGGAACTTGACTACGGACATGATTTTAAGGTCCCTTTGTTTAAGTGCAAATGGGTCAATCTGTCAGGAGGCGGGGTACAGGTAGACCCACAGTACGGAATGACAACAGTGGATCTGAAAAATCTTGGGTACACTGACGAACGGTTCGTCCTAGCCAATGATGTGGCACAGGTTATCTATGTGAAGGACATGTCCAGTAGACTGAGAAAGAGAAAAGATAAGGAAGCAAATACATCATACGATGAGCCAAAGCGCCACATAGTTCTTTCAGGAAAAAGGGACATCGTGGGAGTGGAGGACAAGACAGACATGTCTGAAGATTATGAAAAGTTTCATGAAATTCCTCCCTTTAAAGTGAAGGCTGACCCCAGCATCCTGATAAACGATGAAGATTATCCATGGTTACGGCGCAATAAGCAAATGACACAAGCGAAGAAAAAGTGAAGACTTTCTCCCGCAACTATTATGATGATACCATGCCAACTTTGTAACTGACGAGTATGATACCATTGTTCGTTTTGTACATGCATATGCTATGTGTGGGTCAATTTATGATACCATGCCAACTTTCAACTTTTTCAGAGTTCATTTGAAATGCTTTAATGTCTTATGGTTCGGCCCTCGTAATAATTAAAAATAGCAACAATAAGTATTTTGTTGTAAGTAGAAACAAAATAAAATAAATAAAGCAAGAAAGAAAACAAAAAAAAGTCTTTTCAAATTTGAAAAGTAATGGCACTAACAGAAAGTTTATAATTTTCCTAAAACTAGAAGCAAAAAGAATTAAAAAATAAAGAAAAAAACAAAAGAAAATAAATAATGCAGAAAACAAAACAAAAAAACAACAATAAGTATTTTGTTGTAAGTAGAAACAAAATAAAACAAATAAAGCAAG
>NC_041389.1:663136504-663137120 GCF_002162155.2 Triticum dicoccoides | reverse complement strand
ATAATTTTCCTAAAACTAGAAGCAAAAAGAATTAAAAAAATAAAGCAAAAAACAAATGAAAATAAATAATGCAGAAAACAAAACAAAAAAACAACAATAAATATTTTGTTGTAAGTAGAAACAAAATAAAATAAATAAAGCAAGAAAGAAAACAAAAAAAAGTGTTTTCAAATTTGAAAAGTAATGGCACTAACAGAAAGTTTATAATTTTCCTAAAACTAGAAGCAAAAAGAATTAAAAAATAAAGCAAAAAACAAAAGAAAATAAATAATGCAGAAAACTAAACAAAAAAATGGAAAAAAATAAAAATAGCAACAATAAGTAAGGAAAACAAAAAACAAAAAAAAGTGCCACCTACTGGGCCCCCACGGCCTGAATACGACTTGAAACCCTAATTTGGGCCAGGATTCAGGCCCGCAGAAGGCCCAGAAGGCCCATCAGGCACAGCAGTAGCAAGTAGGCCCATAAGCCTACAGTAGAGAGGAGTTCAAGAGGGGAGCGGCAGTGGGGCTTATAAACCACTGCGCTCCCCTCTCAACTAGCGGGGTGGGACTAAACTTTGGCCCCGATGCGGGCAGCACAGGGGCCTTTGGTCCCGGTTGGTGGCACCAACCGG
>NC_041389.1:663130005-663135918 GCF_002162155.2 Triticum dicoccoides | reverse complement strand
GATTTTTAGAAAAGTTCGGTTTTTTTCTGTTCATAGATTTTTTTTGTTGATATTAATTATTGTAGAATATGCAAATGTTTGTATATTCATATGAACAATGCATTAGGCAAAACCTTTGTTTTTTTTGAAATTTTCTATTTGAACATTTTTTAAAACAAGCAATACTAAAAGAATGAGAGGAAAAAGGAAAATAAGAAGAGGAAGAAAGGAGAAAAAGAGGAGAGGAAGAAGAGGAGAAATAAATAAGAAGAGGAAAAAAGAAGAAAAAGAAGAGGAGAAGAAGAAAGGAATAGAGGAGAAAGAAGAAATTCTATTTTTTCTTCTTCTCCTCTAATCCTTTCTTCTTCTCCTATTTTTTCTCTTCTTTTACTTCTTCTTCTTCTTCCTTCTTCCTTCTTCCTCTTTTCTTCCTTTTCCTTAATTATTTTCCTTTCTCGATGGAGAAGAAGAAAGAGAATAGGAGAAGTAGAAAGAAAGAAAAGGAGAAAGAAGAAACTTCAACACGAGGGGGTGGTACCGATACCCCCTCCCCGATAACATTATTTTCCCATGTATATGTATGTCGAGGACACCCAAACCCTAGAGAGAAAACGATGTTGCAGGTCTCCTACCCCCTCCCGCCGCGCCCCTACCCGACAAATTAACTCTCTCGAGGCCACCCAAATTTATCAAGTTAAAAGAGCGTTATTGTCGAGGCCACCCCAAACCCTTGAAGCTTTGCGTCGAGGCGACCCCAAACCCTAGAGAAGCAGCGTCGAGGCCACTAACATGATTCCTTATTGTGATTAGCTAGCTAGTTCTACGTTTGCCACTATGTACCATGTTCGAATAATAATTGAATTGTTGTAAATATTTGCAGAAACTATGGAGCACTCCCGAGACGAAGAAACAGAAGCGATGTTGGGGGACATAATCGCAAATGGAAGTGATGATGTTGCGTCATTTCTCATCGACACCATTGCTCAGCTGGATGAAGAAGAGGGCTATGTTTATGATGGCTTGCCGGTACAAGAGGAGGACTATGTTCATGATGGCTCCGGTGACACAATGGAGGTACAAGACGAAGGAGACCGTGCTGACTGCTCCGGTCACCGAACCGATTCCGGCCAGGTATATATATATATATTAGTTAAGCCCGTGCTGACTAGTTAATTGATGCATCCATTGTTTTGGTATATGTACACATATTAATTACTGTCGTCTTTCTTCCTTATAATTTCTAGCCCTCCGGATCGAGCACAACTTCGGTAAGGAGACGAGGCCCGAAGAAAAAGTTGAGCTCGGATGAAAAGTTTGAGATCATAGAAATCGCGCCCGACAGCGAACCGATTGAACCGGACCGGACAAGGAAGGCATTTTCTGCTCAGTGCGGGGTTCTTGTTAGGGACAGGATCCCGATCAGCATCCATCAATGGTATAAGCCTGCTAAGGATGAAGACCCTGAGGTGTCTTATGTCAATGATATGCAGAAAGAAGATCTTTGGACTGAGCTGAAGGCAAATTTCACCCTACCGCCAGAGGAGGATCCGGAGAAGCTAGTTATAGAGCAATTAATCAAGTCTTGTGCTCTTAAGAAGATGGCAAACCTAATGAGGAGGTGGAGGAAAGAGCTGAACCAGTTTGTGAAGGAAAATAAGACACCAGAATTCATCGACAAAGATGAGAAGATCAAAGATCACTGGCCCGCATTTGTGGCCCACATGATATCGGAAAAGAGTAAGAAGATGTCGAAGACAAACAAAAAAAATGCTGCGAAGAAGAAGCTTCACCATCGCACGGGGTCAGGTGGCTACCTCAAAGCCCGGCCTAAGTGGTCCAAGGCTGAGCATGATCTGCTTGCAAAAGGGATCGAACCAGAGACAATGCGCTGGCCAGACCGTTGCCGGACTTGGTTCTTCGGGGCTGGCGGAACCTTGGACCCTGTAACAGGGATGTGCCAGTGGACGGACGAGCAACTGCAAACACCAGTCAAGAACCTTCGACACTATATCGGTGCAGCGCAGCGAGGGACGTTCCTTCCAAACAGAGAGAAGGACGAGCTCACAATGGCCCTTGGGAATCCCGAGCACCCTGGACGGACACGAGGCACGCCAGGCTCCATGCCGTGGAAGGTTGGTTTTCCGCACGCAAGGGGTTACAAAACCCACGAGAGGAGGAAGAAACTGGAGCAGGACCAAATGCAGGCGCTGCTTGGAAGGGTAATGGGGCTAGAGGATCGAGAAGAGGAACGAGAAGCAGCAGATCGCAGCAAACGACATGCCGAAGCTTCCCCCGAAGCAACCCCGCCATCTCAGCGGAGAAGCAGCGTGGCTCCCACCGAGCTGCTTCAGCCGAAGCATGTCTTGACGGCTCCTGCCAGCTATCCCGTGGATGGTATCACGGAGTCTCAAAGTTGCCACATTATGGCGCGATGGAGCAATTTGAAGGTCAAGGCGGCTGTTGGCCAAGTTTATCCTAGTGGATTCTCAAAGTTGCCACATTATGGCACAACTTATCACTGCCAGCCGATTCCAGAAGGATTTTCTAAGGTGATGGTGGATGAAATAACGAAGGGATTTGAGGACCTCGCGCTTGAGCACCCTACCGGTGAAGGGGAGACTACGCTGGGTTCTGCTCTGAAGACTCCATGCCTATGGCGGAAGGAGCTCATCAACCTTCTGAACTGGACGCCTCCGCCTCCTCCTCCTCCTCCGGCGACTCAGGGCACTCCGCCTCCTCCACCGCCTCCTCCTCCGGCGAGTGACGATCAGGGCAGGCGTGGCGGCACTCCGCCTCCTCCACTGCCTCCTCCTCCAGCGAGTGACGATCAGGGCACACGTGGCGGCACTCCGCCTCCTTCTCCGGCGCGTGGCGGCACTCCGCCTCCTCCTTCTCCGCCTCGCCAGCAAGGGCGGAAGAGACCCGCCGCCGCCCCGGCTGCTCCGGCGCGTCGTAGTCCTTCTCCTCCGCCTCGTAAGCAAGCGAAGAAGACATCCACTCCG
Source organism: Triticum dicoccoides (assembly GCF_002162155.2). Taxonomy (NCBI): domain Eukaryota; kingdom Viridiplantae; phylum Streptophyta; class Magnoliopsida; order Poales; family Poaceae; genus Triticum; species Triticum dicoccoides. The sequence goes on along the minus strand of NC_041389.1, from coordinate 663,132,937 downwards.
TCTGTTGTGCCAGCGTCTAGCAGTACAGCCAAAGGCGGGAGGAAATACAGATTCGGTCCTTGTCTGACGACTCCAGAGAAGTTACCGTACAAGAGGACCAAGGAGGAAAACGCGAATATCGCGCAGACCGAAGTGGATGACTGGTTTGCAGGGTTGAAAGCAAAGAGACATCCACCTCCAGAGGAGAAGGTAGATCCGGTGAAAGCGAAGCGCACTCTGGCTGGCCTGAGAAAAGCACCCAAGTCTCCGCCGAAAGGCAACTATGAGCGCATTATTGGAAAGGCATTTGCGGAAGCGGAGAGGTCGGGAAGTACTAAAAGTGATCAAAGATTGAAAGAACAACGAGCTGGGAAACAAATTGCCCATCTCGGCGAACAAGCGAAGCAATCGTGCCCCCCGCTCAAGGTGCCTGCTAGCAGCGACATCGTCGATCCGAGGATGGTGCCCGGTTATAGCAATCCTGCAGATTACCTGCCCGACAATGTACATTATGATTTCTTGGAGGTGCAGATACAAAGATACGAGTACGGGAAGCCTCTCATCAAAGATGAAAGATCTCTATCAATGATGATGCGAAGATTGCATGATTGGTACATGAAAATCTGTAGAGAGTCTGGGGGGAGGAGTACTTTGTATGTGAGAGTTAAAAAGGAGCATGACCTCGTTGGAATTGACCTGATGCCTATTCCATTTGAGGAGTTCTATCAGTTTTTCAATCAATTGGCCCTCGATAAAGCAACGGTCACCTGCTACTGTCTATAAGTAGTACTACTTCTGTCATTAAGTCTCTCTATATAACTCAGCTCTTTCATTGCATGTATTTATAATTATCCTCACTATATTATGCAGATTGAAGATCGCCGAATTGAAGAAAAGACAAGTGGGTGATATTGGGTTCATTAACACATATCTCATAGATGCAACTGAGGTTAAATTTCATGCCGAAGATACCGAGGCCAACTTGCTACGATCGTTCGAAATAAATGAACACAAAGAGATAATACTCTTTCCTTACAACTTCAAGTGAGTGTTACTGTCTTGTGCATATTCGGTTTCCCTTAATTATTACTCGAGGTTATAGTAATTAATGTAATTGATGAGTTATGCGTGCGTGCGCAGGTTCCACTATATTCTCCTAGCAATTAAGCTTGAGCAGGGAGTAGTAACTGTCTTAGACTCGAGAAGAAAAGATCCCAGCGAGTATGCGGACATGACTGAAATGCTCGAGAAGTAAGTTAAATCGATCATTATCCACCATATCAGCAACTTTGTTCATTTCCGATATGAAGTAATTGTTTTCTTTGTATGGCAGGGTTTGGAAAAAATTCACCAAAAAAGCTCCGGGACTGCCGAAGAAGCTGCAATTTAGACACCCGAAAGTAAGTACTATAGTAGCATATTCCACGCATCTCCTAGTGATTCAAGCGCTAGTTTCATCAATACCATTTAGCATGCTTGCTAATTATATATCAGTTTGATTGACCTCTATTCCTTGTAAAGTGGTTGTGGCAGGAAGAAGGGAATGACTACTGTGGATACTACATTTGCGAGTCGATCCGCCACACGACCTGTGAGCGGGGCTACTCTGACAAACAATATGAAGTGCGTAAATAACAATATTCACAATTTTATTTTATTACCATCATTTGTGTTGAGTTTCATTCATTCATTAATATATGTATTGACCCCCTTCTTAAAATTAGATGTTTCGAATGCGGGATGAACTCCTAACACCAGATCGCCTGCGAGCAATTCAAGAGGAATTGGCGGCATTCTTTCTTGACCACGTGATCGCTGAAGACGGAGAATACTATGTGGACCACGCGTCCATATGTTAGGAGATTATATTTGTAAAAGATAATTATTGTATATATGTAGCCGGTAGTGTCGGATAGATATACGAGAACTTGTTGTTCGACCAATCTCTCGGAGAAGGAGAGGTGGTCGATATCACTTCTCTCTGTATGCATATATGTTCATGACGATCTTCTGTTTCCTTCGTTTGCTTACTAGCTAGCTAGCGTGTCTAGCTATACATATGTATAGTATGTAGCGTCGACCAAGCACAGACAAAAGAGAGGACACTTCTCTCTATTAATTAGCTAGCTAACACAATATATGAAACACCTAAATTAACCCCCCCAAACCCCCCCTCTTATAAAAAAACAAAAACCCCAGCCACAGAAATGCTGACGCGTGGATGCCTATTGGTCCCGGTTGGTGCCACCAACCGGGACAAAAGGCCCTCCTGCCTGGGCTCAGGGGACAGGCCACGTGGAGGCCCATCTGTCCCGGTTCTGGATTGAACCGGGACTAAAGGGCCAGGGCATTAGTAACGACCCATTAGTCCCGGTTCATGAACCGGGACTAAAGGCCCTCACTAACCGGGACAATAGGCCCCTTTTCTACTAGTGACATGCAGGCGTGTATATGAACTGATCTCCCTACATATAGCCAGGTTGACTATAATTCGTTTTCACCAAGCACCGATACACTTACCTCGCTAGTTATGTCTCTCCTTTTCTCGGACACACGATGGTTGATCTTCCTATGTAGTTACGTATGCTTACCACAACCATATCTTCTCCCCTCATCATCCTTGAATACCTCCCGACCCATCTCTCACACGCACGTGCATAGACAGAGAGACATCCCCCGCCCTCTCTTATTGATATTGCACTCATACCCTCCGTTTTTCTAGCAGGCCTCTCCCACCATTTGTGAGACGCCACTCCACCACCAACCCTCTGACGCTCTACCTTTGTCTTTTTCCCAACCTTATTCCTCTGCTACACGTATCCATGGATGTCGATCGATCTCCCTCAATACATAGTGTCGGAGTAATGGGCCACGGGTAGGCTAACCCAAGTCCCAGAACCTTTCGAAGCATCGGGGCAAACTGCGCCCCTCAAATACCCACGGCGACTCCGAG
>NC_041389.1:663102891-663129960 GCF_002162155.2 Triticum dicoccoides | reverse complement strand
GGCGACTCCGAGACGCACCGAGTCCCAGAGGCGACTCCAAGACGCACCGAGTCCCAGAGGCGACTCCAAGAAGAACCGAGTCCCAGAGGCGACTCCAAGAAGAACCGAGTCCCAGAGGCGACTCCGAGAAGAACCGAGTCCCAGAGGCGACTCCGAGAAGGACCGAGTCCCAGAGGCGACTCCGAGAAGAACCGAGTCCCAGAGGCGACTCCAAGACTAACCGAGTCCCAGAGGTGACTCCCTAAGAAGCCCATTGCGGGAGTCGGCCCACTGCTCCAACCACCCAAGGAATAATGGGCAGGTATTGCAACAGTGCGCCGCCCCCACGGAGATCTCCGCCTGGCGCGGCACTGTCGCCATATCGATCCTGGCGTCACCCCTTGGGAGCAGGGCCTGTGCCCACGACGGCCTGTCTATACGGCCCAAGGGCGGCGGGGTCTACCAGTCAGCGGGAGCACAGAAGACGGTGAAGCTGCCCAGAGTCGGACCCGTTGGGAGTCGGTCCCACAGAGTCGGCCGACCCTCCTCACGGGTCCCCAAAGACATTAATCAGACAAGATCGGGGAATGGCTACAGTGATCGCCCGCCAGGCGGCGGCGCTGTCGCCGCGACCCCGCGACCAAGCCTGCGTCATTAGAAGCACGGCTACAGTGATCTGCAGCCGACAGGGCCCGCACGCGGCGGGCGCGGGCAGCCGCCCCCGCTCCAGTCGGCGGGACCCACCAGTCGGTGGGTCCCAGGAGTCGGCAGAGAAGACGGCGCCTGAGAGACAGACGGCTGGGACCCGCTCCAAGCCGGTTTTACCATTGTACCCCTGGGGGGTAGGCCTATATAAACCCCCCAGGGCACCCATGCAAAGGGTTGGAACCCACATACCTTAGAAAGACCATAGAAGAAGGGAGAGAGCTAGACTTGCCCTCTCCTACCACCGAAACAGCTCCAGGAGCACCTCTGTATTCGCTTTGCCTTAGTGATCATGCGGAGACCCCGCAGAGCAGCAGTAGGGGTGTTATCTCCTCGGAGAGCCCCGAAGCTGGGTAAGATTCGCCGGCGTGCATGTCTACGCCTCATCTCGTTTCCAGGCACCGGCGACGTTCTACTCGCCCCATCATGATAAGCCATCCATTGGCATATGTCGCACCCAACCCCCGGCACATAGCTAGGTCTCTCTCCTTCCCCACACATATACTAGTCGATCGGTCTCTACCGCCTCCCCCCCACACACACCGATAGTCGAACGTTGTAGGTAGGTATCCATGCCACGGAGAAAAACTGCACCTCTGCCCTCTCAAATTCCAATAGGCCAGCCGCCATGTATCTTTGACGTGGGCAAACCCAAATTCGATGGCACTCTTTATTGATCGCGCAGCCACAAACTTCATCCCTGTTTTCAATTCTATCGATATCTCACGTCCATGACTCCATTTCACACACATTGCATATGTTACGTTTTTCTGATTGAGATATCATCGACACATTGCCTTTGTTTCACACAAACCATCTCTCTCACACCCACCCACATATGTACCTGCACCTAAAGAAGAAGTGCACGTAGGACGCACGTACTCATGTCTCGTTCCCGGCCACACCCACGCGGGTACACGGTGGAGTTCATTTCTGTACGAAAAGGCAGCCCGCGTGATAATTTGACGCGTGTAGCGGTTGTTTACTCAAAGGAGGGTCGGGTACCACGCCTAGACGGAACAAAGTTCGACTTGACGCGTTAGCATTAAATAGTTATATATTCCGCAATGGCACGTACAGAATATAAAACGATTGCCGTGGGGAAAATGGAAAAATGGGTTTGTCTCTCGTCACACCATCTCACACAACGCCATCGTGGCCTCTCTCTCTCAGCGTTGGTCAGTGATCTGGCCGCATCCCGTCCGCCGGTGAAAAGGGAGGATGTGCATCGTCTCTCTGTTCGACGGCGTTGAGGCAGCACGTCCTGATCTGCGGTACCCGCCGTTCTCTCTGACCAAGCTCCAGCGTGGTAGGGCCTTCGCCACTTGCTCGCTGTCGCAGTATGGGCAGATCCTGGCCGCCGGTGCCCTCCTAGTAACATCCCGATGACCCTCAGGTACAGCTTCCTCCGGCCTTGCTCCACTGCCCATCTTCCCACGTTGCTGCATCTGGATCTTCTTTAGTTTTTTGCTTAAATCGTATCTCGGCCGGCGTACTTTCCATCTTGCAATCTCGTCCTCAAACCATTTTTGATAAACCACCATGTGCTATCTTTCTCTTATTACATGGAACATGCTTCTTTTTTGTCAGCGTATGTGTCTTCAACTCATGTTATTGGGCAGTAATTATTTCCTTTCAACCTCCTTTTGCAAACAGGGCTATCCATTTTCACCTTGTTGCTATTGCGACCTTTTGGTGAACTGCACAAATCACTTTTCTAAAGAGTGTTTTGTGCAGTTCCGCCAAAATGTTACATGGGCAAGGTTTTTACATTTCTGTGGGACTATGGAAAGGGAGATTGGTTTTGCTATCCTCCTCATCCAACTCCATGACTAATCTTCTCCAACAAGAAGTTAGTCCTAAAGACAGATTGTAGAGGTGATCGGCTTCTATTTATGTGTGTTATGTTTCATCATCTAGTTCCACTATTATTGTAATCACACTGACTGGATATCTTTGCAAACAGGGATGGTCCGCTCAATTTTAGTGGAGCTGCACAAAATGATCAGATTGTGGTGTCCTTCATACACCTCTTTTTGGCTACAGAGCTGGGTGAAACTAGCTGCCAAGCAATGAACATTGTGCCAAGGAAATGGAGCCATGCCTACAAACAACATCGATCAATTATACCTTTTTCTTTATTTGTACACCTTCTCACAACTTTGTCTTCAGTTGTAATGTGAATATTGGCGCTGATCTGCGAACCATTGAGATGCAGTAGCCATGGTAGTTTCATTTGTATTTGATGGAATGTTGTAACGAGATAATCTTGAGGCAAGACACATGAATCCTAAGTTGAAACCTTTTTTTCCTATGGGAACCAAAGTTGAAACCTTCATAGCATCACAGTACAATTTCATCAAAATTATGCGTACATATAAACAAATCCTGAAGGATTGATAGCAATGCCAGAAACAATTCAACTTTGTTTCGCCAACATGTTGGACATGGACAATGCTTCGGTGCCTTAAGGCACCTACCTTTGTGTCTATGACATGTGGGTCCAACAGATGGCTGACCCACATTCAGTGACCCAAAGGCAGGTGCCTTTAAGGCACCGAAGCTGTGTCCTGTTGGACATCCTTCATCCGGCTCCACCTGCCATGCATCAATATTGAGTGCACAACACAACTTCAGGGAAAGATTCACCCCGGTCATTGCGCCGCAGTAGAAATGACTAGTGAGCAGTCAAATCACAGGGCCCAACCTTCTCCACAGTAAGTTGCTCAGACAAAGCAACCATCATTTCTCTATTCCTTGAATCCGCTGGTACTCCCATATTCTCATAGTAATTAGTTGGTCGGGCGAATCAACCATCACTATATCCGCTCACGTGTGATGACCACAGGAGCTATCCATTCAGATTGCATGTTAAAAAAAATAAAGGTCGATAACAAATGCGGCAAACTTTCAAAAAAAAATGCGGCACCTCGGGCCAACGCGGCCAGATCGCATTTTGCACGAGAAATTACACACCATGTTTCATTGGCATGTGGTCCCATTCCAACATATCAGTGAGACGACGGCGAGTCCATTTCTACTAGTATTTCCAAACAGACGTGTAGGCAAGGGCGCCTCTTCGTGAACCGTGACAAACTGGCAACCGTCCACCGACTCTTCGCCTTTCCCTCTTGATTTGGAACTCCTGTCGCACGCTCTTCCTCTCCCTCCTCCATTTTCCTTCAGCCCTTCAACCTTCCTTCTGCCATTGTTCGATCGTCTTCTCCATGGAGGGAACAGGCCGGAAATGACCCCGTTATTCTTGCCCTGATCTGAAAGATGATGTGGTGGAGGAACTCATTGACTGGTGCGATGTCATCACCTTGGCTAGCATGGCAGGTTCGTTCAAGCCCATTCTCGACTCAACTAATAACATCATTACAAGGAACCCAAGAGTCAAGGAGCGGTTTGATCTCCCCTATCTTCTTCACCGTGACCCTGATGACTACTGGCGCCGGGACGACGGAGGCCTCGCCTTTTGCAAGTTGATGCCGCTTGATAATGATACATATGATGTTAATATGCATCGCTTGAGGGCAAGATTGGGCAGGCGCAAATGGAGATTGGGTTGTTTATATTGGGTCCAACTGCGAGTGGTAACTTGTGAATGTGTACACTCGTGACCGAGTTCCACTTCCAAAAATCTCAGCAGACTGCCCAGAGGTTGAGCACACCGGTATTATACGCACGTTCAAATACGATCATGGTGACTGTCTTCTACGGAAGATAGCAATTTGTCGAGTTCCCAACCGCTCTTGGAATTACAACAACTATGAAGTTGGTTCTATCTTCGACAAGCTTGTTGCTATACTTCGTGGTTCGACTGGATGGATATTGCTCAAAAATCTGTTTCTATACACGGATGTGTACTGTGATGCAATTCAATACGAGGGCCTTGTGTTTGCTGCCACCACTCGTGGCACTATTTTTGCATGGAATCCTTATACTTTCGGTACGTTTGTCTTCCACCGTAATTATAATTTTTTCATCCACATGCATGCGGGTTAGCAAGTTTCCCTTTACTAATTAACCTTCTTCTTGTGTTTCCAAGGTCCTGTGAACATTCCACCACCTATACTTGAAATTTTTTATAACCAAGGGGTAGATGACGATGGTGATGATCACGAGCAGAACATATATACTCAGTGGCGTCTGGCAACTAATTTCGATGGATCACCTCTTCTTTTCTGTATACAACACACTGAGTTTGTTACTACTGAGGGAGCACGTGTTGTCTCCCATGGTCGCATTCTCCGGACCTACTCCAACACCCGTTGCATGGTATTTGGGATGGATACTAGTGTGCTAGTGCCAACACCTTCTCCCTGGTACATAATTGATAGTCTTGGAGAAAACTCGCTCTTCCTTGGACAAAACTATCCGATGATGGTGAAAGACGATCCAACTGCTGTTGACACAACGTTACTAGTACCATTTATGAGAAGCAACTGTGTCTATACCTCGGACATTTGGGTGGTTCCCTACCCTGGTACATATATAGTAGGCCACTTCAGCCTGGATGATCAGTCCTGCGTTGGTCTCGAGATCGCAAATAGATGGCCCGTCCCAGAGAATCACTTGTGGTTCAAAGCAAGTGTTTCCAACACCGAGGAATGGTTGAGTTGAAGTTCATTTCATTGCTTGTTATTTGTTGTGTGATGAAAACTTTAGTATTTATAATGTATCCTCATTGTCGATGTGGGTTGATGACCTGTTGTATGTAATAAAATGATATGCCTGTGATAAACTTACTAAATTTATGAATGGCTTTCGAGTCGCTTCTTTGAGTGAGTGGTGCGACGAGGCAAAAAAATATTTTCCGAATACATAATTGTACGTGCATTGCAACAGGTTATCGGATGAGGCCAATCATTAATAGTAGTACACTATTTGTACTAGCTTCACATGCTTCGCGCGTCGGGCGGGTGTTTTTACTATAGCCAAACTGTATGTAACCAGCACCTCGAATCCTCGATACTAGTACTATATAGTAAGTTGTAGGAGTAGTAGGGTGGCATGGGCCAGAACAAGCATTCACGTCCGGGAGTACGGCACACGCCACCAGCACGACTTCCATCTGACACCATATTTCTGGGAGTCCATGCTAGAGCAATCTCTTCAACCTCATCATTTCTCTAACTCAGCCATCGCGCGGCGGGCAAGGTGGGGGTTTGCCGATAGTCGGTTTCGTCAACTGCGGTCCCACTTGTAAGGCCAACTCCAACGCTCTATCAATATATGGATGTACTCTTCTTCCCAATACCAAAACTTGCATCCATTCTAGTACACAATAAAATTTTTAAGTTAGCACAATTAGTCTGATCCGAGAGCACAACTGAAGATTTGGTCGGGCTCTTCCTCCTTTTGCCAACACGTAGGACATCCAGCATCCAGGTCGTGTCATGCAAGAAAATAGAGTGGTAGTTGAAGCCACGTGATGTGCATCTTGGGTTAAACTGTAAATAGAATCTTACTACTCTTGAGTAACTCCAAAAGCGGCCACCGTAGATCTTTACTAGATTTGTTTTTCATCACCAGCACGTCGAGGTGAAAGATGTGCAGGTTCAGTGGGTCCTCTTGCGTTTTAACTGACATGTGGGACCGCATGTGAGCAAACAGACGATGGGCTCCGCGCGTCCGCTGGCTGGCTGAGAAGAGAGATAGAGGAGGGCTGAGCACGGACTCCAGGAAATTTGTTCTACATAACCAGCACCTTGATATTCACGTGTGGTTGTTTCTAGAATAAAAAAGGAGGTACCCCTACTTATGTTACTCCCACTACACCTAGCCTAAGGTTAGTAGGTGACCTTGCGCTTGGCTCTTCGCCTCTTCTGGAAGTCAATGGTTCTACAGTAGTGCTTCTGGCAATCTGACACCAAATGAACTGCTGCACGTCCACCGCTTGTAAGAAAAAGTTTCTCCTCGTGTTGCGAGCCACCGCGCATGCGTTGGCGAGGGAGAAGTCGTAATCAAGCTTATCGTCGTTCTGCGAGTTGATGGGACACATCAAAGTTATTTACTAGTAGTACGTACTCTCTTTAAAAAAGGGCTGACCATGTCATTGCTACCATCCCTTGCTCCGTCTTTGAGTACGTGCACTATTCACGTGTTATCGAGGAGAAAAATATTGCGTAGGTGCCATCGAAGTGCACAACTCACTTATGAAAAAGGGTTTCCCCCCGCTTTTCCCCCCGCATGACTCACTTACGCACTGCTTATCTAATTATCTCCATTTTCTTGCATGACACGTGCACCTTGATGCTAGATGTCTCGCGTGTTGGGAAAAGGATGAACAAAGTTCACATAAAAGAGAAGAGTTGAAGAGCATAGATTCCCGACGACCGAGAAGGAGCAAGGAACCTCGCGGTGGAGCGTCTGCAAGGAACCTTGCATGTTTCCCCCTGTTTTTTTGCCGCCTGCCCACCTATAAACAAATAAAAGAACATGAATGTTTCGCTAACCACTAGAAACGGTACATCAGGATGCTAAGTTGAAGATGTTTTATACTCCCTCCGTTCCCAAATATAAGTCTTTTTAGAGATTTCAATAAGGGACTACATACGAAACAAAATGAGTGAATCTACACTCTAAAATATGTCTACATACATCTATATGTTGTAGTCTATTTGAAATGGCTAGAAAGACTTATATTTAGGAACGGAGGGAGTAGTTTATATTGAATTATTGATAACCACGCAACAACCCACGCATGTATAGGACGCATGCAGCCATGCAGCCATGCATGTTGTGCACAGCATGGAGCACACAACGCACATACACAACACGTGCATGCACACACGTTCGGCCGCAGAACGCACGTGAATAACACATGCATGCGCACACACTCGGCTGCATGGAGGCATGCGCCATCCGCAGCAACGTCCGGTTCGTCGTGCTATGGCGAAGCTCGCACGCAACGGCGCATACGTATCTCTTGTAGCACCTCTTTGCCGTCGTTGCTGAACTACTAGTCGGAGACGAAGACGACCGCAGCCTTGGCCTTAGAGCTAGCACAGATGGAAAAGCACGCACGCTGCACACACACGAGCACATACGGAGTGCCCACGACATGGTGGTGGTGCGTCCCCAGTCGCCTCTACTCCTTCTGCGCACGTTGTCTATCAAGGCGGCTACAAGCTAATGATGATGTGGGTGAGATCTTCTAGGACTCAGATGATGACGAGGAAAATTATGAGACACAAGGTGACGTACACCGTCAAGGTCCGTACACCGTCAAGGTCCATGGTAAAGGGGGTGCTAGTAAGTGCTTAGATGTGCTTAGAGCAAGTACAGTAGAGTTGAGTCAGCGGGCTATAAGGAATAAACTAGTATATTTCTGCTTAGTTAGAGGAAAGATAAGAGGAGAGAGAAGGTAAGCGGGCTCTTCGTGAAGAGCCAGCTCTAGCACGTGCTCCTAGGCATTTTGTGAGAATGAAAGGTGGGCCACATAATAAAAAACTAGTACACTCTTTTGATCTACTATTGTACATGTTTACTATAAGATGGGCTGCAGATGACATGGCACTGGCTTATAGCCAGCAGCTGGCTATATTATTAACCATGCTCTTTAGATGTGGTGCTAAGTGCATTAAATGGCTTAGTAACTCAAGTCTTCAATGTATAGGTGCTTAGTTTATTGGTGCCACATCATATTTTATGCCTACGTGGCAGGCTTAGCAGCTATACATGGTGGAGCACTGGGAGAGGCCAAGGCTGGTCACAGTGGGGAGTTACTTATAGTGTAACATATGACTATGTTACTCTAAACATCTCAATAAACCGGAAAGGAGGGAGTAGTAACATAGACTAGTGTCATATGCAGAGTATGGGAGCACATGATATTTCCCCGTCCGGACCGATCCCAAGTTGGCTTCTCACCTTCTTGGCCCAACAAAACACCCTCCCCCCTCCCACGCGCGCTTCGCGCCTGACGCTAGCTGAGCCCGCCGCTCCACATTGATGGCAAGTCAGGGCGACGCGACCTATCACTGCTTCCGCCGTTGAAGCGGCACGTCGACCGAGGGCACCGCCCGCTGCACGCCCGGCATTTCAGACTACATAGTGGAGAGTAACTTTAGAGCAAGTACTACAATTAGATGACATAAGCAGGCTATAAGGATTTAAATATAGTATTTGTGCTTAGTTGAAGGAGAGAGAAGAGGAGAGAGAATAGAAGCGGATTGTAAACGTATAGCCGGTTGTACTCCAACATACTTTGTGAGACAAAAGGTGGGGCCATTATTAATGATATAGTATTTATACTAAAGGGACTAACAGACGCCTTAGTTACTTCGTTTTTTTAGACAATCCTTGGTGGGGCTATTATTGACTTTTTTGGAGCTATTATTGACTTGGACATGGGGTTTGGGGGCCAAAGGCCTACTATTATACTCACACGACCGACCTGACATGCTCTACCCTAGCCGCCGCAGTATCATATGGTTTCGCACCGTTCTAGATCTTTGCGCCGCCACGCAATTCTTCTCCATCCCTCCTTCTAGCATGCACCGCGAGAAGGGACAACAGTCCTCCAAACCCCGCCTTTCGTGATCCTATACGGGAGAGGGGCGATCAGGTTTTTGGGGAGCACACTCCTGTGACTGCTGCCAGCAATGACTTCCTCAACGACAGCCTTCTTCCCGACCTCGGTAACCTCTTCATCAACGACATGAGTGACAACATCAACCACATCAGTTCTGCCCCCGCTGTACAGTATGTGATTCTGTCCTCCTGGTTTAGTCCGCATCATTACTTTGATGTTTGCAATTGTCGTCATGATCTATTTATTGCTGATTCGGATTAAATCTCATACTAAATTTCTCATATATTCAACAATCCAATCCAAAAACCTGATTACAGGCAATTTACTTCGAGTAGTTTTGCTGCGCTTTTGAAGCCGCCTACTTTTAAGGGGGTGCAATATAAAAGGTGGCGCACAAGAGCAGTATATTGGTTTCAGATCATGTACTGCTATGACGCCACTAAGGGTAAGCCTGAGGGCGATCTTAATCCTACACAGCAGGAAGCTTTTTAGAACATGGATACTGTCAGGACCCCGACTCAATGCCACATCGATCTAGCATGTAACACCTCATATCACTTTGCGGCCTCACGCACGGTATTCCCACGGGTGTCGCCTTACCTTTGCCCGGGACCGTTTGTGCCTTTTGGCACACGTATATGACAGTGTCGCTAGCATCCATATGATAAGGAGCCCGGGCTGACATGGCTAGTCGTAAACCCAAAGTGGCACAGACTTACAGGGACAGGCATCCATGACCCAGCATCGAACGTGTCGGTCATCAGCGAGTGAATCCAGGCTGTAGCACTGGGCTAGCAGGACTCCGGTGAACCGGGCTGTAGCAGGCTAACAGGACTCCGGTATTCATCGCGTGACATTTCCCCGAAGGGACAGACACAGGAACGAAGAAGGACACATGCCGGCCAGCCTAAGTGTTCCGGAGCAGTAGCAAGCTACCATGGCTCAGTGAAACACTAGGAGACATTTCCTCGTAAGAGAGGCTACTAAAGATAAACAACTAGATGGTCAGATCCCACACATACCAAGCATTTCAATAACATACACACAATATGCTCGATATGTGCAAATACAACATGGCATCACAACATGACTCTACGACTCAAGTAGTTATTCAATAGGCTCCGAGGAGCGAGATATTACAAACATGGGTCTTATGACCCAACAATCAGAGCATACAAGTCAAAGCACAAGCGGAAGCTATCATGTCTGAGTACAGACATCTATAAATGAAAAAGGCTGAGAAGCCTGACTATCTACCAGATCCTGCCGAGGGCACAAGATCGTAGCTGAGGTAACAAGCTAAACGTCGAAGTCCACGCGAAACTACTCGTGAGACCGAAGTCTCTCTGCAAAAACATAAAATAGGCAAACGTGAGTACAAATGTACCCAGCAAGACTTACATCATAACTAACTACATATGCATCATTATCAACAAAGGGATGGTGGGGTTTAACTGCAGCAAGCCAGCTTTGACTCGGTGGCTATCCTGAACTACGACTGCAAGTAACTCTTTTGAGGTGGCGCACACGAGTCCACATATTCACCATATCAATACACCACTATGGATCCGCTTCCGTCTCCCTACGAGAACGCCATCCATAGCACTCACGCTTATGTTGCGTATTTTAGAGTATCCACTTTCACTTGTCTATGAACTGATATAAGCAACCCAGAAGTCCTTTACCGCGGACACGGCTATTCGAATAGATGATATTAACCCTGCAGGGGTGTACTTCTTCATACATGTTTCCACCACTTAGCGTCTGCACACGACATGTGCTCGGCAGACTTCAAGCGAAAGCCGACGTGGGTGTAGACCACGACCTACCTAAACACTCAAGTCTCTAGTCCAGGTTTATCGCCTATTCGGGTTCCATCCATGAGGAGATCCGGCCGGAGTTTCGCTCACAGCCCCAAACGATGTGAACAGGGTTCCCGAGACACCAAACGGGCATCCGGTACACCGTGCCACGTACCTACCGCATCATAGCCCACCCCTACGGTCAGCGCTGTCCACGGCCTCCAGTAAGCTACAAACACCAGAAACTACTTGCAACTCCTGGACAGAGGACAAGGGTGAATAAGAAGTCGAGCGGGGTCATATTTCAGGGCCCAATGTATGGTAGTAGCTGAATCATGGATCACAAACACAGAACTCAGTTCCTGAGGACGGCTGCAATGAGACAACCCACCATGTACTCCTACATGGCCTCTCACCGCTGCCTTTACCAAATCGTGTTCACACACTTAGCTCACACACAGTAGGACATGTTCACACACCTCTGATTCATCCCCGATGAATCAGACCTGACTCAACTCTAAGCAGTAGCAGGCATGACAAACAAGCATGAATGAGTAGGCACATCAGGGCTCAAACAACTCCTACTCATGCTAGTGGGTTTCATCTATTTACTGTGGCAACGACAGGTCATGCAAAGGATAAAGGGGTTCAGCTACCGTAGCAAGTAACAGTTGAATCGTTGTTGTCCTAATGCATTAAAAGAGAGCAGGAGCGAGAGAGTAGGATTGTATCGGAATGAACAAGGGGGTTTTGCTTGCCTGGCACTTTTGAAGATAACATTGAGTCTTCATCAGTGTCAACGATCACATCACCGGTACAGCGTCTACCAAGGGGGAGCAACACCGGCAAACAGAAGGAAACACAATCAATGCAATGCACAATATGATGCATTCTATGACATGGCATCATGCTGGTGTTTTGAGCTAATTCATCTAGCAACAAGTTAAATGGAGTTGGTTTGAATACAAGATTCAAATTCAAACTCCATATGTGATTATTTAAATGCCATTCACTTCATTTGTCCTAAACAGTAGTGATAAGTTGTTCTAACATGCGTGAAAATGGTACAGATGGATTCCTTGAATTTTTCTGATAATTTTTCATATATAAATTATTTAATTTGGAGTTACGGTTGAATTTCTATGATTTATTGAAGTTTTAGCTATTTTCTGGAATTTCCTGATTATTTTTAAATCCAAAAAATACTTATTGCGTCAGCCCCACGTCACAGTGGCGTCAGCAGGGTCAACTGGGCGCCCCAGGTCAAACCTGACCAGTGGGGCCCACTGGTCAGTGACTAGTGCTGGTTAGTGACAATGACAGGTGGGACCAGGTCAACAGCCACGTTAGCTTGGTCAAAGCTGACGTGTGGGCCCATGGTGGTTAGATTAAAACTTAACAGAAAAAGATAAGGATTAAACAAGGGCGTGGGGCCCATACGTCAGCGGCTCTGGGGAGGTTAGCTGGCCGTGATTAGTGCTAATCACGCGGCCACGTCGGCTAGTGACGCCGGCGACCATGGCGACGGCGGGACCTCGCCGGAGTTGCTCGGTATGGCGCTACAGCCCGCGGCTGGTCGCGCTGAGGGCACCAAGAGGGAGCCCGTGCTCCCGCGCATCTAGTGTCGCATGCAGCTGGGCACAGGGAGGCCGGGGTTCGCCGGAAACGGGCTCCTGGCGGCGGCCGGAGTTCGGCCATGTGCGGGGTTGGGGCTGCGGCGCGCTAGGGAAGAAGCTGATGGTCCAGACGGCATCCGCGGGCCACCAGAAGCACACTGGTGCCACGGGTTCGAGCAGAGGGGCTCAGGTCAGGAGGGCTACGCGGCCATGGCGGACGGCGGTGCTCGGGAATGTGGGCGGGGGTGCTACGGCATGGGAACGAGCGAAACGAAGGAGGGGAAACGGAGTGGAGCTCACAGCGAGTTCGTCGGCGGTCTCGGGGAGCTCGGGGAGGCGTCGGAGGCGGCGAATCGACAGCGGCGGTCCTCGGTGGCCGAGGAGGGGAAAAGCGTCGGGATGGCGCTTCGGGGCTTCTCCGGTCGCGTGAGCCGACGGGGAGGTCGAGGGAGGCACTGCGGAGCTCAGGAGCACGTCGGGGAGGAGAGGGGGTGGCGGTGGCCGCGAGGGCAACGAGGGTCGGCGACGGTGGCGCTCGGCCGGTTGTGTGCGAGAGGGACGGGGAAGGGGAGAGGCGATGGAAGAGGTCGAGGGGGTTCCAGGGGGTCGGGGCAGCGCCGAGAGGATGACGCGAGGCGTCGCGGTGTCCAGGCGATGCAGACGAGCAGGGTGGTGGCGTGGCGAGCTCGGGCGCGTGCGCCGAGTCCCTCCTCTGCCTACTGGCGCGAGGAGGAAGGCGACAGGGAGGAGGAGGTGGGCTGGGCCTGCCAGCTAGGCCGACAGGTAGGTTTGGGCCGGGTGGGCTGACAGGTAAGCTGAGGTAAGTCTCTCTCTCTGCTTTTATTTACTGTTTTCTATTTTGTTCTGTTTTGTTTTATTTAATATGTTTTGCCACTGTTTTGAATTTTAAAAATAATTCAAACAATGCCAAAAACTCCTCTGAAAATATTTATGCTGCTTAATGGACTTTTCCAAAAGCACATAAAATGTTTCAGGGTATTTGGAAATATATTCTATACAAGTTATGAATATAGTTCCAAATGCAAATAAAGTAATGATTTAAATTCAGTGCTCAAAATATTCCTCAAAAATGTTCATTATTTTTGGTTTGGTGCAAAACCCTTGCCAAAATATAACCAACATTATTTAAGGCCATTTTGAAAACATTGAATGCATTTTCCAGGGTTCTTTGCCCCTCTTTTATTTAAGTTTTTGAGGCTTCCAAAATTCCTCAGTTCAAGTTTCAGAAATTTAAATATGATGCCTGGATGAAGATGCAACTATTTACAAACAACATTCTAGGGCTGTGACAACTCACCCCCACTAAACAAGAATCTCGTCTCGAGATTCAAGCGTAGGGTAGGGTGAAGGGGGAACGCAAACTAGCACAATCTTCATGATCCAGGTTGCACTTCATAGGAACGTTGATTCGATCACCATATTTGTCTTGAAGTCTTGCTCTAAGAAATCCTGTCAACATGACATGGAGGGAAGGAGGAGACTCTAGAAGGGTCGATCTCCTCGAAGATCGCACAACTCAGGATTAACTCACGGAATAAGACATAGCAACATCTCTCGAGCTGAGAGACGAAGCACACCTCTAGAGAAATGGAGTGGAACAGATGATGAAGGTTCACTAGGTAGACAACGATTCCACACCTAAGAAGGTGGTGAACGGTTGTCAACGTAGCGAGGAGTTGAGTTGCCATGATACCACAACGAGACACCTTCGGAAGCGTGACTCGTAGATATCTCCCCTTAAGTGGCAAAAGAATTACCTTTGATTCAGAGATCATTGAAACTCTTTATACCAGCTTAAGGCAAATCATAATCGATCATTTAGAGGGGTTCGGTAGAATGGCATACTCAAACTTGGATGATGTGGATTACCTTGTTGAAGACAACGCAATGGATGATTTTTGCTTATCACCGGAAATGGAAGGGACCCATAGTAGAATGGCACATGGGCGGTGCAAGCTGGGAACAAAATGCAAATGCTGGGAATGATTCTGGTAACTGGGAAAGAACCCAACAACAGAGAGTGATTTCACTGTTTGAATAGGTCATAGCATTGCCGAGGAAACTGAGAGCAAACCCAGTTAATGCCGATGATAACACCTAGCGCTTGTGCATGCTCTCAAGAACTTGAGCATTTCCATAATCATCAAGGTTTACCAACATCCGTGTCAAGGATCCTGGCAACACAACATACCACCATGATGAACAACGATGGACGATGCAGATGCATAGGAAGATAACATCAACTCAGATTTCACCCTAGCGAGGCCAAGGAAACAAAATCTGGATGATCGACCGAGAGACATTTAGCACTCCGCTTCTAATGTTCTCCTTGACGTGCTGGTGTAACCCATTCATAGATATGGTTTGCTAACTAGAACATCAAGTAAAGGTCGGACTTCGGGAGCAATAGAATCCATAAGGAACAGTTACGGAGGTAAATCCTACGAAATCCTTATGGGGAGGTGGCCAACTTCCTCAAACAAGATACTACAATAATAGGTCTTCCGGCTGGGTGTGTTGGCCACGACATCCACTTTACCGGTTATCGAGGGACCAATATTATAGTTCTTGGGAAATATTCCAACCATCATATCTGCCTGAGACTCAGATCTGGTTGGTGTCAGGATATTCCAGACTCATCGAGTCTAGGAAGAAAAATGAAAGTTTGCAACACAAATCGACGAGATGACGTTGCGAGATTCTCAGGAAATGAACTACGATAGCAAGCTCCAAAACATGAGCTGGTTCTGCTACAAACATGTGAACACTTTGTTCCAGACAAGCATGCCCACATGGTAGTCTTACAATAAAACACTACCGAGTTCTGGTTGGGAGCCATCATCGAGGATATCGAAGTCTTTACGCAAGTCCATGGATTAGATCCCAAGCATAGACTTCTTTTCCTTGAACGAGTCAATCAGTGGCTTGGTGTGCTAGGATATACATATGGAATGAAGATGATCAGTCTAACAGACCACAGAACTCTTCGCACATGCATGACTGACTTGGGATGATTCCAGAGGAGCAGAAACAAACTTTCTCGAATTCATGGCGGCAACTTACATCAAATGCACGTGAATTAGAGGAAGTCACTGCTTTCATCCAAGCGTAGGCTTCATGAACGGAACACGAAGGCATTGCTTACAAAGTTTCCAACACTAGCTTAATGTTCAACAAAATCATGGAGGAGATAAGGATGTTGTCAGTGGGCTCAACAACAATTCATCTGGGTTCCCTTTTAAAAGGAATTCCATAGTTAAGTGAACACGGCGATAGCATTGGTCAGACCCATAAGATATAATGGCGTATGCTCGAGGAGTCAACCACGAGTAAGACAACATTACAAACATCGTTGGTTCTGATTTGATTTGACGATAGCCCACACTCAAATCAAAGGATTGATAAGACAATAGGTCCAGCAACTGATCACAGGGACCAATCGATGAAGATATCATCTTTCTTCAACACACACAACACAAGAATATCCCTTTGGAACGAACTAAGTCAGGCAAGCTTTTATCTTCCAACCCTCCAAGTTGTCGTTTAGCTTAACCAACTAGCTCAGGGATATCTAACACCGATTCTTGGAGAGAAGGTGGTTCACAAGAAACCAACTTGATCACGAGTTCAACATAGCGGTCAGGTGACAACCTGGTAATACTTCCGAGAAGATCTTCGGAAATCACGAACCACCGATATGTTACTAAGCTCGAGAACAATCTCGCTTTTGAGGGCAAGACGATATGATCAAATGAGCGAGGACTTAACAAAATCCTAACTCATTAATCAAAGAGTGCATCAGGAAATAAGGACTAGGTAGCACAATCTATCTTAGAATGGTGATTTAATAACCAACACGCTAAGAATGAAAAATTTTGCCCTTTAACTACCAAGCAACAAGGTTGCTAGGAGTATTGAATTCACACATCATGATTCACTTGTCGGCATTCCGGTTGCATCAACACTAGGACCGAGGAATGACTAACGATGGTGAGAAGTATCACTACGTCAAAATTCATGAGAGTTGGTGCAGTTCTCATGACAATTCTGACATAAAGAGGGTAATACTCCAAGGTAGAACAGAACCAAAAGCTGGATTGACATTTTGATCTGCGGAGTACAATTGTCTTGACCCAATCCTAGATATGGATGAGGTACTGGAGTTTGTTTCTCCTAGTCATTCCGGAATAGAATGGCTTGACGGACCACAAGAGTACTAGGTATCGATGAACGATTGCACGCATACTCTTGACTATCAATTGATAGACGAAGGTCAGTAGACAACTAAAGAGGAACAACTCAAAGGAACATATAACTTTCTGAGTGGTGGATGCATAGATTAGTATGTCGAGCGAGATCAACATTTCTTCCAGATAACCCAGGCAGAGAGGTAGGACTGGCAGAGTCACAATATAGCATGGAGAACTCATCAAAAATAATCCTGTTGTGATATTTCAGTTCAACGAGGAACTTCTTCCATAAGTAGTTCATGGTATTTGGAAGAAGGATGTACCACGAACCTCGAGGACTATCGCAAAGTTACTAATATCCTAAAGGCACTAGCAATTACTATCAACATGAAGTAGGTAGAGTGAATCTCGGGTTCAAAACCCAGAAATAGAATGCCTACTACTAAGTAGCATCACGGGATGCTTCCGAGAATAAAGGCCAGAATCATCACACTAGGACACAAATCATGGCTAGACCACTAGATGATCCCCTGAGACACCTAGGGTCATAATAATAATTCCAACATAATGTCAAGGCAATAGAATACCTCAACTCAACAATTAGTGTGATTGAGCTGGCATAAAGGAGCATCGAAACCAGAGGAAAAGGATTTTGCAAATGCATCAGACTATTTAGAAACCTGGAATGACCCGGACAGCATAACGGCTGTAAATGCTCAGAAAAGATTTGAGACATACTACAAAATGGTGACATAACCACTCAGAAGCACAATATCAAGGTCTCGAGATCAATAATTAACATACAGAGGTAGAAACTGAACTGAGGCTTAAACCAACAATCTTATAAGTCCACTGATTAGTAACACGTGATCCTGATAGAAAGAAGAGATAGCCTAGTTCTTAATCCCCGTAGAAGAGAAGATGATGACTCAGATCAGAAGGGCATGAGGTATAAGGAGTAAAAAGAGCCTTACGTTCCATCCCACAATCAATTCCCTGATATAACTAAGAATTTCTAGACTCAACTTCGACCAGTTTGGCTTGGTAATCCTACAGGCAGTCAAGCTCTGATACCAACGCTGTCAGGACCCCGACTCAATGCCACATCGATCTAGCATGTAACACCTCATATCACTTTGCGGCCTCACGCACGGTATTCCCACGGGTGTCGCCTTACCTTTGCCCGGGACCGTTTGCGCCTTTTGTCACACGTATATGACAGTGTCGCTAGCATCCATATGATAAGGAGCCCGGGCTGACATGGCTAGTCGTAAACCCAAAGTGGCACAGACTTACAGGGACAGGCATCCATGACCCAGCATCGAACGTGTCGGTCATCAGCGAGTGAATCCAGGCTATAGCACTGGGCTAGCAGGACTCCGGTGAACCGGGCTGTAGCAGGCTAACAGGACTCCGGTATTCATCGCGTGACATTTCCCCGAAGGGACAGACACAGGAACGAAGAAGGACACATGCCGGCCAGCCTAAGTGTTCCGGAGCAGTAGCAAGCTACCATGGCTCAGTGAAACACTAGGAGATATTTCCTCGTAAGAGAGGCTACTAAAGATAAACAACTAGATGGTCAGATCCCACACATACCAAGCATTTCAATAACATACACACAATATGCTCGATATGTGCAAATACAACATGGCATCACAACATGACTCTACGACTCAAGTAGTTATTCAATAGGCTCCGAGGAGCGAGATATTACAAACATGGGTCTTATGACCCAACAATCAGAGCATACAAGTCAAAGCACAAGCGGAAGCTATCATGTCTGAGTACAGACATCTATAAATGAAAAAGGCTGAGAAGCCTGACTATCTACCAGATCCTGCCGAGGGCACAAGATCGTAGCTGAGGTAACAAGCTAAACGTCGAAGTCCACGCGAAACTACTCGTGAGACCGAAGTCTCTCTGCAAAAACATAAAATAGGCAAACGTGAGTACAAATGTACCCAACAAGACTTACATCATAACTAACTACATATGCATCATTATCAACAAAGGGATGGTGGGGTTTAACTGCAGCAAGCCAGCTTTGACTCGGTGGCTATCCTGAACTACGACTGCAAATAACTCTTTTGAGGTGGCGCACACGAGTCCACATATTCACCATATCAATACACCACTATGGATCCGCTTCCGTCTCCCTACGAGAACACCATCCATAGCACTCACGCTTATCTTGCGTATTTTAGAGTATCCACTTTCACTTGTCTATGAACTGATATAAGCAACCCAGAAGTCCTTTACCGCGGACACGGCTATTCGAATAGATGATATTAACCCTGCAGGGGTGTACTTCTTCATACATGTTTCCACCACTTAGCGTCTGCACACAACATGTGCTCGGCAGACTTCAAGCGAAAGCTGACGTGGGTGTAGACCACGACCTACCTAAACACTCAAGTCTCTAGTCCAGGTTTATCGCCTATTCGGGTTCCATCCATGAGGAGATCCGGCCGGAGTTTCGCTCACAGCCCCAAACGATGTGAACAGGGTTCCCGAGACACCAAACGGGCATCCGGTACACCGTGCCACGTACCTACCGCATCACAGCCCACCCCTACGGTCAGCGCTGTCCACGGCCTCCAATAAGCTACAAACACCAGAAACTACTTGCAACTCCTGGACAGAGGACAAGGGTGAATAAGAAGTCGAGCGGGGTCATATTTCAGGGCCCAATGTATGGTAGTAGCTGAATCATGGATCACAAACACAGAACTCAGTTCCTGAGGACGGCTGCAATGAGACAACCCACCATGTACTCCTACATGGCCTCTCACCGCTACCTTTACCAAATCGTGTTCACACACTTAGCTCACACACAGTAGGACATGTTCACACACCTCTGATTCATCCCCGATGAATCAGACCTGACTCAACTCTAAGCAGTAGCAGGCATGACAAACAAGCATGAATGAGTAGGCACATCAGGGCTCAAACAACTCCTACTCATGCTAGTGGGTTTCATCTATTTACTGTGGCAACGACAGGTCATGCAAAGGATAAAGGGGTTCAGCTAACGCAGCAAGTAACAGTTGAATCGTTGTTGTCCTAATGCATTAAAAGAGAGCAGGAGCGAGAGAGTAGGATTGTATCGGAATGAACAAGGGGGTTTTGCTTGCCTGGCACTTTTGAAGATAACATTGAGTCTTCATCAGTGTCAACGATCACATCACCGGTACAGCGTCTACCGAGGGGGAGCAACACCGGCAAACAGAAGGAAACACAATCAATGCAATGCACAATATGATGCATGCTATGACATGGCAACATGCTGGTGTTTTGAGCTAATGCATCTAGCAACAAGTTAAATGGAGTTGGTTTGAATACAAGATTCAAATTCAAACTCCATATGTGATTATTTAAATGCCATTCACTTCATTTGTCCTAAACAGTAGTGATAAGTTGTTCTAACATGCATGAAAATGGTACAGATGGATTCCTTGAATTTTTCTGATAATTTTTCATATATAAATTATTTAATTTGGAGTTACGGTTGAATTTCTATGATTTATTGAAGTTTTAGCTATTTTCTGGAATTTCCTGATTATTTTTAAATCCAGAAAATACTTATTGCGTCAGCCCCACGTCACAGTGACGTCAGCAGGGTCAACTGGGCGCCCCAGGTCAAACCTGACCAGTGGGGCCCACTGGTCAGTGACTAGTGCTGGTTAGTGACAATGACAGGTGGGACCAGGTCAACAGCCACGTCAGCTTGGTCAAAGCTGACGTGTGAGCCCATGGTGGTTAGATTAAAACTTAACAGAAAAAGATAAGGATTAAACAAGGGCGTGGGGCCCATACGTCAGCGGCTCTGGGGAGGTTAGCTGGCCGTGATTAGTGCTAATCACGCGGCCACGTCGGCTAGTGACGCCGGCGACCATGGCGACGGCGGGACCTCGCCGGAGTTGCTCGGGATGGCGCTACAGCCCGCGGCTGGTCGCGCTGAGGGCACCAAGAGGGAGCCCGTGCTCCCGCGCATCTAGTGTCGCATGCAGCTGGGCACAGGGAGGCCGGGGTTCGCCGGAAACGGGCTCCTGGCGGCGGCCGGAGTTCGGCCATGTGCGGGGTTGGGGCTGCGGCGCGCTAGGGAAGAAGCTGATGGTCCAGACGGCATCCGCGGGCCACCAGAAGCGCGCTGGTGCCACGGGTTCGAGCAGAGGGGCTCAGGTCAGGAGGGCTACGCGGCCATGGCGGACGGCGGTGCTCGGGAATGTGGGCGGGGGTGCTACGGCATGGGAACGAGCGAAACGAAGGAGGGGAAACAGAGTGGAGCTCACAGCGAGTTCGTCGGCGGTCTCGGGGAGCTCGGGGAGGCGTCGGAGGCGGCGAATCGACAGCGGCGGTCCTCGATGGCCGAGGAGGGGAAAAGCGTCGGGACGGCGCTTCGGGGCTTCTCCGGTCGCGTGAGCCGACGGGGAGGTCGAGGGAGGCACTGCGGAGCTCAGGAGCACGTCGGGGAGGAGAGGGGGTGGCGGTGGCCGCGAGGGCAACGAGGGTCAGCGACGGTGGCGCTCGGCCGGTTGTGTGCGAGAGGGACGGGGAAGGGGAGAGGCGATGGAAGAGGTCGAGGGGGTTCCAGGGGGTCGGGGCAGCGTCGAGAGGATGACGCGAGGCGTCGCGGTGTCCAGGCGATGCAGACGAGCAGGGTGGTGGCGTGGCGAGCTCGGGCGCGTGCGCCGAGTCCCTCCTCTGCCTACTGGCGCGAGGAGGAAGGCGACAGGGAGGAGGAGGTGGGCTGGGCCTGCCAGCTAGGCCGACAGGTAGGTTTGGGCCGGGTGGGCTGACAGGTAAGCTGAGGTAAGTCTCTCTCTGCTTTTATTTACTGTTTTCTATTTTGTTCTATTTTGTTTTATTTAATCTGTTTTGCCACTGTTTTGAATTTTAAAAATAATTCAAACAATGCCAAAAACTCCTCTGAAAATATTTATGCTGCTTAATGGACTTTTCCAAAAGCACATAAAATGTTTCAGGGTATTTGGAAATATATTCTATACAAGTTATGAATATAGTTCCAAATGCAAATAAAGTAATGATTTAAATTCAGTGCTCAAAATATTCCTCAAAAATGTTCATTATTTTTGGTTTGGTGCAAAACCCTTGCCAAAATATAACCAACATTATTTAAGGCCATTTTGAAAACATTGAATGAATTTTCCAGGGTTCTTTGCCCCTCTTTTATTTAAGTTTTTGAGGCTTCCAAAATTCCTCAGTTCAAGTTTCAGAAATTTAAATATGATGCCTGGATGAAGATGCAACTATTTACAAACAACATTCTAGGGCTGTGACAGATACCCTCTTCAAAGCCACCCTGCTGAGTGTTCCTGACGATTCCATTGTGGATTCATATATGTCGTTTGACAGCGGCAAAGACATGTGGTCTGCGCTCGAGGCCATGTTTGGGCCCTCGGGCGCTGGCGACGAGTTGTACGTCATGGAGCAATTCTATAACTACAAGATGACTGATGAGCGCTCTGTTGTTCAGCAGACTCATGAGATACAATCACTCTCTAAGGAACTTGAGTACTTTAAGTGTGTATTGCCGAACAAATTTGTTGCTGGGACCATCATTGCCAAGCTTCCACCTTCATGGAACGATTTTGCTACTTCTCTGAAAAACAAGAGACATGCGTTTTCTGTTTTGGATCTCATTAGCACTCTTGATTTTGAGGAAAAGGCGAGAGCAAAAGACACACGTGCACGGGTCGCTGAGGGAGCTTCTAGTGCCCACATGGTAAACGAGAAGAAATTCCAGCCCAACCAGCCCCAAAACAACAAGACGTCACATTCTACCAACTTCAAGAATAATTCTCATAACGGGAAGGGATACAAACCTCAATTTTTGTAGCACCGTACAAAATTTATATGGCCGCATCTACCTGCTGTCAGCTAACATCATGGTGCACCAGGTATTCCTACATTCGTAACTAGGTACAATGACCACCACAAGATGAAATTAGCTTATTCGTACGTTGACTTGCTGAATGTAGTGTGGAACGATCCTGTCATGTTTGGAGGAGAAAACAAGCAGTGCAGCCGAAGGTGGAAATCAACCAAGGACTTATGAAATTATATATAATCTTCCTCAGGCAGGTCAGTATCCCCTTCGTCCAGATGATCGTGTTTTGTCATGCTGAGCTATTGATATGTGCTACTGTTTTGCAACACCGTTTAAGTATAGCTACCGTTTTCCTATCTTTTCAGATTCAGGACAATGAATATGATTTCAGGGGAAATGCACAATATGAACCCATGTTGAGTCATCTCTATTGCCTCATGTGTTTGCTGCAAATATGTCAGCATCAATTGCAAGATGAGGCAGCTAGCTAGCTATGGAGTTGCCAACATGCTCAAAGTGCTCGCAACATTGAGAAGAAACAAGCATGCCCAGGAAATTAATGCGTGCGCAGGGAGGCCCTTTGCTCAGAGAAGCATCGACCGATTTTCTTTATTTCCACACCTTCTGACAGCTTTGTATTGGTTAGAGTATGGTGAATCATTGAGATGCATAGACATGCTGAACTTTTGCTCTTCTGAATGTTAGTTTAGTGTGAGTGTCTGCATCCAGTACCGCATCCTCTAATTTAATGAACAATAAATCCTTGGGCTTTTTGTACCATTTGTATGCTTGATTTGCATGTTGTTACCCTCGTACTCCCCTCCACCTGCCACTACACCGCCACATCTTCCATGGCTGTTGTTCGTTCCCATCCGAGGCCTTGCCGTCGTTCTCCACCTTGGTTCGCTCGCTGTGCCCGCCGCCGTCTGGCGTTGTCAACATGGTCAACAACCAAGAGGAATCAGAAGATGACAGTATGTGGAGATGCTGACAGTAGGGACCCACCAGGGTCATTGCATTTTGCAAGCAGGTGCCTCGTTATTACAAGCCAAAAAAATACTTCCTCCTAATTTTTTGACAACTAGGTTCCACACCATTGTCAATGTAGTCAATAAACGAGAAAATTACTAAACGAGCGGATAACACCAGGGACCCAGCAGCTCGCCCAGTTGTTTTTCAGTTTCAGAAACGGAGCTCAACTGCGCGTTGTGCGGGGGCTGTGGCCCGTCTATCCCACGCTTACGCTTTTATTAAGCACATGACGAGCCCAATTGACATATTTTTTCTTTCTGAAATTGGCTAGCCCAGTTCTTTTTTTGGAGAATACCAAAACCAAGGCCTACTTGCTTTTCTCAGCCCTGCTGGGTTGCAAATCTTTCAAGACGAGGAGGGATGTAACTAGTAAGAAATGGGCTTCCCCAGAAAACAGGCTATAAGTTGTAAGAAATGGGCTATAAATTTGTAAACCAAAGCCAACCAGCAATTGCATTAAAATATCATTTTTTCAGGATTTCTCTACTCTCTACTCTTATAAAAAACCAAAGCCAATTGGCAACTACATTAAAATATCATCTTTTCTCCCACAAAATAAACTACTCATACAAATGCATCTTCATGTTCCGTGCAACGAACGGGCATCTTGCTAGTTAAGATTCTAAATTTCATTAATTTTTTTTGCGGAGAATTGTTTTTTGAATTTTATTTTGATATAATTTTTGAAAATTATTTTTAACATGACTAGAAATTTCGTGATTAAAAGAGTTCGGACTCCACCGAAATATGCAAAATTTTGTTGAATTTTTTAGCAGTGCCTAGAATATATGGTTTGTAATGCTAATAAAAAGAATATGGGCTTCAAATATCCTTAAGAATTAGCAAATGGGCTATAAATTATTGAAAATAATGGCTAATGGGTTGTATGCTGTTTTCCACAGATTTGGAGGCTGACTTCTGGGCCTACTAGGTTGACAATGACGATGTCCTAATTTTTTTTGACGGGTACGCAAGGCTTTGTCAACTTAGTCAACACACAGCAGTGACTGTTGGATGTCCATCCAACAGCTGTCGTGCTTCTTCAATCTCTGATCTTCCTGCTCCAGCTGCCCAAACCAGCGCCGGCGGGACTGCCTACTCCCTCCTCCCGTGGCTGGCTGTGCTGCCGCCATGCCATCCCTCTAACCACCCACACATCCTGTTATTTTTTTGGTGACGTCAGCCTCACCCCGCAACCGACCAGTCAGCACTCATTCTCCCCTCAGAATGGGCATCCGCTGCGGTGGCTTCGCCGGCTCTGGGTGGTTCTCTTCCTGGGGCTCGCCCTCGTCCATGGCGTTTGTGCTCTCAACGCGGTGAGGTCAACATGGTCAACAAACAATAGCCATCGGAAGAGGCTGATAGTAGGGGCCCACACAGGGAAATGCCTCCCTATTACGCGCAAAATAATGATTCCTCCACCTAATAGCTGGGACCCACCGGAAGGGCCTCTGTATTTCGCTAAAAAAACGTTCCCCTCGCTGTCAGCTCGGACCCACCGGAAATGCCTCCTTATTACGCACAAAAAAAAATGAATATCCCCCCTGCTAGCTGGGACTCACCTTGGTGGGAGGCTGACTTGTGGGCCTACTAAGTTTACAGGGATAGAGGGCTTTGTCAACTTAGTCAATATGAACGATTCTACCTCCAGTGACCGTACGATGTCCATGCAACGGCCGTAGTGGTTCTTCAACCTCTGGTCTTCATGTTGCAGCCGCCCAAAGCAGCACCGGTCGTGTCGCATGCTCCTGCCTCCCGTGGCCAGCTGTGATGCCGCGGAGGCCTCACCGCCCCTACTACTCCCACCACTGGCCAAGCCATCCCTCTACTCACCCACACCCCCTGTTATTCTGCGGCGATGGCAGCCTCACACCGCAGCCGAACCAGTGAACCCTCATACTCCTCTTCACGTCGGCATCCGCTGCTGCATCTTCCCCGGCTCTGCGTCGTCCCCTTCCTAGGCCTCGCCGTCGTCCACCGCTGTGGTGCTCTCAACGCGGCATGGTCAATGTGGTCAACGACCGACTTCCATCGGAAGAGTACTGTGCGTGGAGAGGCTGACAGCTAGGTCCACGGCGGCCGCAAGGAAGTGGCTCCTTATTATGCGCAAAATAATTATTCCTCCACCTGACAGCAGGGACCCACCGGACGGGCCACCGTATTTCGCCAAAAAAACGTTTCCCCCCTGACTGCTGGGACCCACCAGCTACACCTTCACATTCAAGGAAGTGCGTCTGGGCAAAAAAATGATTCACCCTCCTGACTGCTGGGACCCAGCAGCTACATCTTCGCACGGAAGAAAGTGCGTCTGAAAAAAAACGATTCACCCCCTTGACTGCTAGGACCCACCAGCTACATCTTCGCACGCAAGGAAGTGCGTCCGAAAAAAAACGATTCGCCCCCCTGACTGCTGGGACCCACCAGCTACACCTTCGCACGCAAGGAAGTGCGTCCGGGCAAAAAAAAACGATTCACCCCCTGACTGCTGGGACCCACCAGCTACATCTTTGCACGCAAGGAAGTGCCTGACAGTCGGGACCCACCTGGTCGAAGCATACGTAGTGTTGTCATTCTGGTCGCGAACGTGTACGTACATATATACTGGTGGTTGTAGAGGCGCGCACGTGTCGATGTAGAGGCGCACAGGTGTCGTAGTAGAGGCGCGCACGTAGCATGTACACGTACGTACAGTGGCCAGTGTGCAAAAAGAAAATACGGCCACGTATGTGTACATACGGGCGGGGTCTCGAACGCCTACTCACGCATACGTAAGGCCAGGGCTCGTGTACATGGCTGGGTCGGAACGGAGAAACAACATCATCGTTGTGTTCATGGGGAGCCAACCGGCTGGGTCGGAACAGAATGCGTCGCCATGTTCATCGAGAGGGCTTGGATGGAACAGGCGATGGAAACGAGGCCTAGCGTACCGCAGAACGGAGGAAACAGCCTTGTGTTCGACCGGCCACGTTCGAAATGGGATCATTTTCATCGGGAGGGCTCTGGCGTACCGCAAAACGGAGGAAACGGACCTCCTATGGTCGAAACGGGGTTCCTGTTGATCGTAAGTGGTGTGGCGTACCGCAAAATGGACGAAACGGACTTGTGTTGGAGCGCTACGGTCGAAACGAGGGTCTTGTTGATCGGGAGGGGTGTGGCGTACCACAAAATGGACGAAACGGACTTGTGTTGGAGCGCTATGGTCGAAACGGGGGTCCTGTTCATCGGGAGGGGTGTGGCGTACCGCAAAACAGGACTCCACAGAATACTGTTCATCTCCACCATCGACCTCCTCCAGCCTCCACGGGCTCCTGTTCATCCAGCCTCCACC
>NC_041389.1:663099426-663102494 GCF_002162155.2 Triticum dicoccoides | reverse complement strand
AGAGAGGCAGCATCGATCGGCTTCAGTTAGCAGCAGTAGCGAAGGAATCGCTCGATCGGGTTCAGTTAACAGCCATCGATCAAACGCTCAGGTTCAGTAATGCGTAGCCTGCAGTGCCATCGCTCAGGTTCAGTTAGAGCCCAACGCCTCACTTGGGTTCAGTTAGAGCCAACGCCTTGCACACACGCGCGTACGTGTAGGAGAGAAACGCGCATCGCTCGTCCCCCGACCGCCTACCGTAACCGGGAACTCCCCGAAATTTTCCTCGCCCTCGCTTCTACCACGGTTTTTTTTTGTCATGGATGGCCCAAAGAATGTCATGCAGCTACGTCTCCGGCCTGCCCAAGACGAAAATCCCATTGTCTGTCATGATTTTTTGTCATAGAAGTAGGAGCCCACCACATCTATGATGATACCGGGTTTTGTCACAACTATTGTCATAGAAGTGTCATATGTATGACAGAAAAAAGTTTCCTTCGGCCCAAAATGTCACGGATGTGTCTTTTTTTGTAGTGGTACCACTTTTTTTCCTTTTAAACTAGGTGCTTCGGCCCCTAAAAAAACTTGTTGCTTCGCGCGATCCATCGATACTATTACTAGTAATCCGGTAATCCCGACTAAAACGGCGCGGCCGGGTCTTTTCCCGCGCGATATGCTGGGAGGTTGGCTTAGTTGGGTTTTCTAGGACGAGTAATGCTACACCTACATAATCCCAGTTACGTAATTAACGTAATGTGAAACGTGTGAGCTATTGATTGTAGATTGGGGGAGGGGGGCCCACCACCATGAAAATTAGGGGAGGAGAGAGAGAGGCAATTTACGTTAACCCTTTCGTAGGTTCCCGTAGATGTAGAAAGATGTGAAATGCGTGAATGTGTAGTGGACGTACTATTGGAGTGCCTAAGATAAATTGTGTATGTATAGACCCTATGTGTTTATTTTACTTCGCATGTTAGCTTTGTCTCGGTTCAATAAAAAGCAGAGTTGGTGATGATGGGGTGCCTGTCATCCTGCAATATAGGCCGTTCGATCTATATCTAACGGATAGGAAGGAAACTATCACAATTTACCCGCACTCCTCTCCACATTTGCAGATAAGGCCTTCCCTCGTTCATCCTTTTCTCCCACAAGATCTTGATCTTCCGTGCAACGCACGGGCATCTTTCTAGTACTCCTACAATATACTATATTATTGTGAAAGTTCATATACACCGGCCGAGATTAATGCAAACACGGAAGATTTTCATTACATTTCGAACTTTCAGAGGACAAAAAAAAATAAAAGAAACCCGACCCTAAACCTATTCTATGGCGGCGATCGACGTCCTCCATCTGCGATCTCTATGTATGGGGGCGACGTTCAAGACCCGTGAAGTGAAGGTGCGGTCACCGTCGAGGAAGAGTAGAACACGGGATACGGATCGGCCAGTTGGCACACCCTGCCCTGTCGCCTCCCATGCCATACTCATCCTCGGAGGATTCCCCGACCTCGGCGGTGCCGGACGTTGGATGGCGGAAAGTAGGACGCTGGCTGACGGTGCTCCCGTCCTCGGCCGCCAGCGTGGCCACCGCTTGTGCAGTAGCATCCGCGTCAGGCTACGCCGCTATTGCGTTGCGAGAGGCGGCTTGAGCGGGGGCGGCGACCTCGAGATTCATTCCCAAAGACAAGCTCTCCAGCAGAGCGTTCACACTTGTGGTCATGGCGGATGTGGTGCCGGGTAGGAGGACGATGCGCTATGGTGTGGAGGTTAGCTAGGCGTTGCCGCTTTAAGTAACACATTTCGGTGAGGCCAAGCGTCCAGGTGCGTCATTAAGTCGTCGGAGTTGGTTCCTCGGGCACCGAGCCTCTTAACGATGGCATACGGCTGGACGGCATGAATGCGGGCAGCTGGCGCTGGCTGGGAATGCACCGCAAGACAGCGCGAGGGACGAGAGTTTTTGGTGTGCTAGGGTAGTCAGCTGCGATCGTGGCAATGTAGGAGATGCCTTTGCTCACATGCGGTCCCCGCATGTTATTGAAAAAGCAAGACGACCCGACATGGTCTCAGGTCCTGAGGATCCAGTTGGCCACGCTACACCACTCCACGGACGCGTCGCGATGCCCCGTGCATCCTCGACGAGCCGGTTGTTGGGGTGTATTTGGATTGTGGCCAAAGTGCACCTTACCAAAATTTTGGTCATGACCCAAAGATTGGTCTTTGTTTGGATGCTTGCCATTTTTTGGCATGCCAATGAACTCTAGCCAACTCTAGTTCATTTTTCTTGCCAATGTCGGCCAAATCATGGGAAACCAAAACCTCAACAATTTTGGCTACCCAATGCTTTGATGGGGCAACGTTGGGCACAAACCAAACATACTGTTGGTCGTGCCATAGCACTAACGCCAGCCTCGGCACACTGAAACCGACCGTGTCTAGCGACAATGAGCGTGTCGCTCGCCACGGTCGCCTTGTCCAGAGGCGGTAATGGAGCTGCGCCACGTTATTGGCCCCCACAACCCACATGAACGGTTGCCGGTGGCGAGGAAGTCGTGGGCCAGCTTCTCCATTGGACTAGTCTGCGCAACGTCGTCCCGGCAAGTGTGCCCCACATGTCGGTTTCCCTGTTTTCCCGGCCATATTCGAGCGTCAGTGCTCCGCGCTGCGCATTAGGCCTTTCACTATGTAGGCCAAGGGAGACAACTTATTGTTTACTTGAGCCGTTCAAGTATAATCATGTGTTGCTTATTTCACATTCCTCTCCAACCCTCTTCTCCATCGATCATGTCGCCCTCCGGTGGGGTCCATCCTCCCGCATGCCTCAATTGAACATTCCGCCGAGTATCATTCGCATGTGGGCCTAGACCATGCTTGTATTTCCAATGTTGTAATTTGTCTGACATGCATACAAACAAACGGTTCGTTTAAAGTTTCACTTTGCCTCCACTATGTCTCGCTTTGTGTCTTAGTTTTGACATCGCATTCGGTTCATGCCCTGACACATGTTGACGAGATCGATTGATGTTCAGAGATCAATTGCGTGTCGTGCAAGGAGATAAAGGTTTGGTTTGTTTCTATGATAGAAATGAC
>NC_041389.1:663093274-663099176 GCF_002162155.2 Triticum dicoccoides | reverse complement strand
GTTCATAAGTGAAACAAACATATTGTACCCACCCTAGTCCTCTTTTAATTGATCTCCGGACCCCGAGATGAAATCGAGGGAGAATTAGTGGGGGCACGTGATACGTAAGGCGGATTCCAAATTTTGAACCGTGATCATAGCATCCGCAAATCATATATAAAGGGTATTCAATGTTCGTTTCATTTTTGAACGTACAATATACTCCCTCCTATCCTTTCTAGTTTACATATAAGTTTTTTTGTGTAGTCAAAGTATCTCTACTTTGATAAAAAAAAGTATCAACATTCAACAACGCCCAATCAATATTGTTAGATCCGTACGTACTCCTAGATTTGTACTCGAGATGGTTTCCAATTTGTTTTCACCCACGTGAATGTGCTTGTTCTCGTGTATGCTCTTCCTACTAGGATTTCACCACGTATAGCTAGTCCAATAGTAACTTTTTTTAAGCTCCCTGTCCAATAGTACTAGTGGAGTACTGACAACATCTGTACTAGAGTATGCAGTGCTCATAGTAGTACTCCATCCTTCCATTTATATAGGGCCTATGTGGAGGAGAGAGATGTGAAAAATTAAGGGGTGAGCTCTCATGCAAGAGCCTAGCTATATACGCATTCCTAGTTAAATACAATAAATATGAAGAAAGAGATAGAGAGGAGATGGAAAAATTACTAATACAATAGCCAACCTTATTTTTTGCGGGAAATGGCCAACCTTATAACCCACACTACTGTATGAGTGTTGAGTGCCTATAATAGATGATGGCTATAGATGACATGGCAGTCCCTCATAGCCATCGACTGGCTATATTATTAACCATGCTCTAATGCATTTTTCAAAACCGCATTTGACTATTGACAAGATTAATAGTACATGAGATGTATAATGTGAAAATTATATCATCGGAAGCTCCTCTCACATATGAATTTGACCGTATGCTCTGTGTAAGTTGCATGTCATATATTATTACTCTAACATTTGGTCAAAGCTAGCCTCGAAAAATGCATTAGGACATGTATAGTAAATGGAAGGAGGGAGTAGTATTGGAAGTGGATCCTCTGACATAGGTATCCCTGCCTTACCCTCCCTTTCGGTCACTTACTCGTGGACCCCATGCTTTCTAGGCCCCGCATGTTAGTTACTTAATGGGTTCGGCCACGTCAGGGGATCCTCATCCGTAGTATACTCCCTCTGTTTTTATTTACTCCATATAAAACAGAGGGAGTGGTAGTATAAAGGACGCGGGTGGGGGAGGGGGAGGGACGTCGGTTTGCTCTCAACCGCGATCCCACAAGCGAGCGAAAACGCAAGACGAAGCGCGTTCCATTGGGTGAGTGACGTGGTGGGTCCAGCGTGCCAGGCTGCAATGCAAATGTGGCAAGAGCAATATACAACCAAAACCGATTGACCGGTCGTCACCGAAACCACTATTCACACCAGAACCTTCGCTGCTCAGCCTACGCCAGCCACTGCCCTAAAACCACACCTAATCTCCAGCCCATTCCCCCACCTTTCGTTCCCCTAGCCCGCATAAGGCGTCCCCTAGTTCACCGGAAATCCATGGTGTGCCGCAAGATCATGTACTACAAGATGCTGACGCCGGAGCGCCGCGCAGAAATTGCGGCGGCAGTCGGCGCCACAGACCTCCGTTCCCAAGCTCGCATTGCGGCGGGCCAATCCCCGAGTTCTCTGGAGCCAAGCTACAAGGAGGAGGAAGCCGATCCAATGTTCATGGTGCAGATCGCGGCACAGAAGGCCCGTGATGGGTATGAGACGATGGACGTCGACTTCGTGCCGGCGTCCGAGTCCCCCATGGTGCAGGCGGACTAGCGGTTCAACCTGGCGATACTAAACAAGGACCGAGAGGCAGAGGCTCAACTCGACGTAGAGCGCGTGCATGTCGCTGCCATCGAGGCTCTCCTGCAGGCGAAACCGGATGTTGTGGATGTCAACCGGGCGGCGGAGGCTCAACTTGAGGTAGTGCGCGCGGATGCAGCTGCCATCGAGGCCCTCCTGCAGGCGGAACCGGGCGTCCTGGACTTGAACCGGGCGGCAGATGCTCAACTCGACACAGAGCACGCGGATGCCGCTCTCATCGATGCCCTCCTGCAGGTGGAGCCGAATGTCCTGGACTTGAACCGAGCGGCAGAGGCTCGACTCGATGCGGAGCGCGCGGATGCCGCTGCCATCGAGGCCCTCCTGCAGCGGAACCGGACATCCTTGACTTGAACCGGGCTATGCTCTCGTCCGTACAGAGAGCCCGCACGCTCCGCGTGAACGAGTAGCTAGAGGCCGACGACAACCACGGTGTGGAGACACACGTCAGCAGGTACGGCTGGTTCGTGCCAGCAGCCAAAGACAACGAGGCCGTCTCGTTCCACGAGTAGTGATAGTTTTTATTTATGTTGTTGTTTTTATGGATATTTTGCTGTGTAAAAACATATATTGTTATGCAAGTCGCCTGACTTGGGTCAGTCTACCATTTCTGGCGGTTGGATGAATATCCTACGTCTCCTAAACCTTCTTCCTCACCTCTTCTTCTTCCCCAACAGACCACCGCACGGGCCGTACGGATACTCCCCAACATGAAGTTGGATAAACATACTCTATGAATGAAAATTATGTGTCAGCGGTAGGATGGCTTAGTTTGGTTTATTCACAGGCGACAACACGTGTCAGTGAGGGTGCGTTCCCTTGGATGGGTTTGCGGCGTGCAGGAGCGACTGTGTGAGTGTGGGGTGCGACCGCGGCGTGCAGGAGCGACCGTGTGAGGGTGCGGTGCGACCGGGATAGCCGTGCGGCAGTGTACCTCCTTTTCATTTTGAAAACTTTAGGCAAGCTTGGCAAAAATGTGTGGTGAAGTATGGAAATGCAAGGCCTAGACACAAACAGGATAAGTACGTACGTACTAGGAGTACTAGTGTTAAAAAAAGAAAGGCGGGGTATTCCTTCGCGGGATTAATCGATACAAATCCTCGTTTCACATGTTGATTAATGCGTATTTTTTCTCCAAAGCCCAAAGAGCTAACTATCTCACTCCTCATCGCTTGATTAATACAGTGCCATGCAAACCAACCTTCTCACTTCCGCATGCATGCAGGGGATATTAATGTCCTTGGTTTCTAGTACGAGGCAAACCCCATCAATTTTGCCTCGATTAGTGTTAATGGCCTTTTGCAAATTGTAATTTTGATATACTGGCCTTGTGTACAAGAAAAATGGAGGTAGTAACTATATTTGACTTCCTTCCCCACTGCGGTGACGTCGACAATAACTCGAACATTGTGGTTTGGTGAAGTGCGTTCGACAGAGAACACCAATTAGGGAGACCATGGTAAGTCGTTCACAAGTGTCGCTTGCCAGCTGAGATAACCGCCTTATTTGCATCCAGGAAGTCCGTTGAACCAAAGGACGCGTAAATGTACTAGTACTACTAGTACACAATAGCGTCGTCCGTCCAGCTTAGTGCGGTGCGATGGTTTCTCGAAGAAGACGATGGAGAAGCGGAGTCAGCGAAGAGTGAAATGATGGTTGCTTCATTCGTGCTTTGTGATTTGACGCCTCACTGCTCTGTGATTTGTGACAGAAGGGTCAAGGGAGTAGACTCCGTGCTCTATATTGTACATGCGTCCAAGCACGGGGAGAAAGAGGAGAGACGTTGCATTTTTCTATTCCTTCAATCAATCAATCAGGGAGCTTCGGTTCCATCTTTTTGGCTTTGGCAACACCGTCCACAATGGTTCCCACGATGCCAAAAGCTATTTTCACATTTAGCTACACATTGTGGATGCCCTTAACCGTACCACCTGGATTTGCTCCTGTGTGCTATCTATACAAATCTCAATTATATTGATATAAAAAATTATAGAATCAAGATTAGTAAAAAGGAGGTGATTTTGCCGCGCGGATGGCGGGGGGAGGTTTCTTATTTTTAGAGGACATTGTCCTGGTGGTTTGCTAACATGCGGTCCGACGTGTCAGTGCTTTACCAAGCTGATCCGCATCCCACATGAGGCAGAACAACGATAGAAGCAACACGTGGTTAACTTGAAGAAGATGAGGGAGAAGCGAATTCAGCAATGAGTGAAATGATGGTTGCTTCGTCCCTCCAACTTCTTGCTTTTAGCAGTATTACTTCGTCCCTCCAACTTAACTGTGGGAAAGGTGAAGCTTTGTGATTTGACGCCTCATTGCTCATTACTACGCCGGCGCCATGACTAGGGTGCTTAACCTCGGCTGCTTTGCACTGTATTCTGGTATGGCACGTGGACCCGGGAGCTTTATGTCCCACATGTCGGCGAAAGGGACTAGAAGATTTATGAAAGCGAGCGCTTCACTCTTACAACGGAGGAGTACACGACACGACGACCCAGTGAACTGTCACTTGTACTGTGTAGTACTATAGTTTTGCTGTTTCGCACAATCCATCGATACAAACCCGATTAAACAGGAAAGGGCGGGATTTTTCCCGCGCGGTAGATGATACTGGCCATACATTTCAAATGCAATTTTAATGTATGCAAACTGAATAATTAAGTAACAATATGATATCTAGTAAAACTAAAAACACATATGATTTATTGTGTTAGAGTGTAGTAGTAGTGCTGTATTGCATAGTTGTTAGATGTAACATGCGAGAACGTGTAGAGATGTAGTTTTGGAGGGCCTACAGAGAGAAAAACATAATACAGTCACCGAGCTTCAAAATAAGCTGATTACGATCACTATATACATTTTGCGGTGATTATACGGTCACTTGCTCATGGTTCAGCATCGGATTGCACTCTGTTGACCAGCCAAATAGTCTGCGTGGCACCATGTTGACTAGTTAACTTGACCACGTTCCTTGTGGGTCCCACCTGTCAGTTCGCATAGGGAAAAGGTCAGCTAAACACAAATTTACGCAGGCGCGACAAGACTCCAACCCGTGCGCGGGAATCACCTGGTTGTGTATGTGTCCGTCTGGGCCTCATGTGTGCGCATGCACATGTAGGTTGAGCACTTGAGCGTGAGAGTGTGTGTTGGTCGTGTGGTGTACTGGTGTGTGCATGCATGCGTCTGTGTGAGTGTTGCGTGCGTGCGTGGCTGCATGTGTACGTGTGAGTGTTGCATGCGTGCGTGGGTTCATGTGTTCGTGTGAGTGTTGCGTGCATGCAGTTCGTGTGCATGCGTGCGTGTGTGTATAATCACCATACCAGCTCTTGTGTGTTAAAACAGACGGCTCAGCATACCAATACAAGGCCACCTTGTCCGCTGTGCACGCGGTCATGACTTCGAACCACCATCCAATATTTTTTTGTCGTTTATTTTCATTCTTACTAGCGAGATGCCCGTCCGTTGCACGTAACATCAAGATGCATTTGTATGACTAGTTTATCTTGTGAGAGAAAAGGATGAACGAGGGAAGGCCTTATTTTCAAATGTGGAGAGGTGTGTGGGTACCTTTTTGCAAAATTGCCATAGTTTCTCTCCTATCCGTCAGATATAAATCGGACGACCTATATTGCAGGATGGCAGGCACACCATCATCACCAACTCTGTTTTTTATAAGAGTGTAGATGTAGAGTAGATATAGGCCGACAGGTGGGCCCGATGGTAGTGAGATAATGTGATGCAACAGTAGAGGTGCCAGGTGGAGCGTTTAACTGGTCAACTAGTCGTGTCTTGAGCAAATACAGATTTGTACGGTGAGCCCGTGACTATATAATAACCACAAAACATAAATGATGACCGTAATGAGTGGATTCTGAAGTCCAATGTACGTATCATGCTTTCGCTTCAAATACAATGATCGTCATTGTATATATCGCGAGAGAAAGATGAAACATCCGTGAATGTGCTGGGGGCTTACTTTTAGAGGACCTGCAGATAGTTTGTGTGCGTACGTGAAAGGGGCGTAGAG